>NC_054383.1:93043303-93070829 GCF_017654675.1 Xenopus laevis
CGTAGCCCTTAGAAGAACAGCCCAGTTGAAAAAGGTGGCAGCCGAAACGGTAAGTGGATGATTGGACTAGCTTGGCATCTTGCCCCTTCCCATCACTCTGGGGAGACGTTTAGGCACGCAGACTGGAGCTGTGTTTTGGCAAGAGTGCGTGGAAGTCAACCACAACCTTTTGGGGACCAGTTTATCAACATAGGCCGCGGCGCTTCTACCAACGAGCGTATTCCAAGCAGGCTCTCTATAGACGTGGGCCTCAGGTTGGTTGACTTTATTAGCAGAAGATTGACTTCCAGCCCGCGTCAATGGCAGAGGCACAACGAGGACAAGGTATATTACAGTCATCCAGAACCAATAGCATAAACGTCTAGTTTCCTGGTTAATGCGTTTCTAAAACGCAAGTTTCTCGACCGTGGGGCTTGAGTTCAAAAACCCGGCGACTTGGGTACTTTTCAGGTTTCGTTTATGGCTGTACAGAAACTATTTAATTCTTATTGCAGAACTCTGCAATCTGCCAATCAGAGAGCGTACTCACTTTCTTTTCGCAGGAATCGCACCAAAGCTGCACTCGTAGTCAGCTTCTTCAAAATGCCTGTTTTTGTTAGGCTTGCACAGAACACTGTCTCTCCTTAATCAATTTGCCCAAGGCTCAACTTCAGGATCTGATGCTAGGCAATACCCCCAAAAAGATTCTGTATGGGAAAAAATACCCAGTTGATTGACAAAGGGCAAGCGTGCTAGAATGGCCTTACACCCCTGCCTGAAGTAGAAGTACCCCATTAGCGCGTAGCTTAGACAAGGACAGCCCCAGTTGGAAGAAAGGCAGCCCAAATGGCGCAAGGCGGTATGATGGACTACTAGCACTTGCCTTCCTATCCACTCTTGTGAGACGGTTTAGGCTCACAGCAGACTGGAGCTGTGTTTTTGTCAGGGTGGCGAACAACCCACAACCTTTCTGACAAAGTTAATCAACCATAGGCCGCGCCTCTACCAACTGAGTTTCAAGCAGGGCTCTTTAGACTGGGTCCTCAGGTTCGGTATTGACTATTAGGCAAGAAATTACTTACCAGCCTGCGCGTCATGCAGAGGCCACAAGAGGACAATGGCGTTATTACAGTTCATCCAAACAATAGCATAAAGGTCTAGTTCCTGTTGTCTGTAATGTGTCAAAACCCAAAGTTTGCTGACCGTAGGGGTCTTGAGTCAAAAACCGGCGTGGTGACTTTCAGTTCTTTATGGCGTAACAAACTACTTTATTCTATTGCAGAGTCTGCAATCTGCATCAAGACGTACTGCTACTTCTTTTCGGCAGAATCGCACCACAAGCTGCACTCGCTAGTCAGCTTCTTAAATGCCTTTTGGTTAGCTTGGCACAAACACTGTCCTCCTAATCCAATTGCTCAGAGTTCAACTTCAGCTGGATGCTAGGCAAACCCCAAAAAGAGTTCTGTATGGCGAAAAAAGATACCAAGTTGATGCAGGTGCAATGGGCCTAGCATAGGAAGCCCTGGCCTGAAGGAAGATACATACGCGGAGACTTAGAAGGAACAGGCCTCCAGTTAAAAGGCAGCCAAAATGGAAGGCGGATGATAGACTACTCGGCACTTGCCCTTCCATCCACTCTCGTCTTGAGGACAGTTTAGGCACAGCAGACTGAGCTGCTTTTTGGCAGATGGTGGATCGAACCCACACCTTTCTGCGACCAGGTTATCAACCATAGCGCGCCGCTCTACAACTGAGCTATTCAAGCACGGCCTCTTCTTCAGACTGGCCTATGCAGTTGGTATGCTTTATTAGGGCAGTGAAGATTTGACTTTCCACCCTGCCCGGGTCAATGACAGAGGCAACAAGAGGACAATAGGTTATCTACAGTCACTCCAGAACCAATAGCATAAGTCTAGTTCCTGGGATTAATGGTTTAAAACGCAAGTTTACTGACCGTGGGGCTCTTGAGTTCAAAAAACCCGGGATGGGTGACTTTTCAGTTTCTTTATGGCTGATACAGAACTATTTCATTCTATTGCAGATCTGCAATCTGCAATCCGAAGAGCGTTCTCTACTTTCTTTTCGGGCAGGTCAATCGCACCAAAGCTGCACTCGCTAGTCAGCTTCTTAAATGCCATGTAATTTAAGCTTGCACAGACACGTCCTCCGTTAATCAATTTGCCAAGGGTCAAACTTTCAGGCTGGATGCTAGGCAAACCCAAAAGTAGTTCTGATGGGGAAAAAAATAGCCAAGTGATGCAGAGGCCAAACGGTGCTAGTGGAAAGCCCTAGGCGCTGATAGTAGACAGTAACATAGCGGCGTCAGCTTTAGAAGGACCACGCCGCCAGTTTGGGGAAAAAAGTGCGGCAGCCAAATGGCAAAGCGTATTGATTGACTACTGGCCTTGCCGTTTCCATCACTCTCGTTGAGCACGGTTTAAGCACCAGCAGACTGGAGCCTGTGTTTTTGGCAGAGGGAATCGAACCCACAACCTTTTGACCAGCGTTATCAACCATAGCCGGCGCTCTACAAACCTGAGCTATTCAAGCAGGCTCTGTATAGGACTCGCGCGTGCGTGTGGGGTATATGACTTCATTAAGCAGAAGATTGACTCCAGCCTTGCCGGTCAATGCAGAGCACAGAGGACAATAGGTATTACAGTCATCCAGAACCAATAGCATTAAGGTTCAGTTTCTCTGTGGCTGTAAGGCTCTAAACGCATAAGTTTCTGACCGTGGTCTGGAGTTCAAAACCCGGTTAGTGAGGTCGACTTTTCAGGTTCTTTACTGCTGTACAGAAACTATCTATTCTTGCAGCATCTGCGCCAATTGCAATCAGAGCGTACTCTCTTTCTTTTCGGCAAATCGCACCAAACAGCTGGCACTTCGCCTAGTCAGCTTCTCAAATGCTGTTTGTTGAGGCTTGGCACAGAAACACTGTCCTCCTTAATCAATTTGCCAAGTCGAACTTCAGGCTGATTTGCTATGGCAACACAACCCCACAAAAGAGTTCTGTATGATGAAAAAACTACCCAAGTTGAGCAAAGGGCAAGGTGCTAGATAGGGGAAAGCCTGGCCTGAAGTAAGCTATCAGTAGCGGCGTAGCTTAAAGACGAGCCACAGTTTGGAAAAAAGGGCGGCAGCCCAAATGGAAGGCGGCGATGAAGTGGAGCTTACTGGCACTTGCCCTTCCATCACTCTTGTGAGACGGTCTTTAGCACAGCAGACTGAGCTGCGTTTCTTTCGGCAGAAGGTGGGAATTCGACAACCCCACAAACCTTTTCGGCACCGGTTAATCAACCCATAGCCGCCAGCGCAATTCTACCACCTGAGCTATTCAAGGCAGAGGCTCTTATAAGGACTGCGCCTCAGGTGGTATTGACTTTAGGCAGAAGAATTGACTTCCAAAGCCCTCGCCGCGGTCAATTGCAGAGGCACAAAGACAATGGGTTATTTACAGTCTCCCACAAACCCAAAAGCATAAGGTCTTAGTTTCCTGTGGCTAATGTTTAAAACTGCAACCTTTTCTGACCGTTGTGGTCTTGAGTCAAAACCTGGGGTGGGTGACTTCAGGTTTCTTTATGGCTGTACAGAACTATTATTCTAGGCAGATCTGCAATCTGCAATCAAGAAGCAGACTCTTACATTCTTGTTCGCCAGAATCGTCGACAAAAGCTGCACCTCGCCTACGTCCATGCGTCTCAAATTGCCTCTTGCTTCAAGCTTGGCACAGCACACTGTCCGTCACTACATCCAATTTCGCCGGTAAATCAACTTCACGGCTGCATGCTAAAGGCCAAACCCCAAAAAAGAAGGTTCTGTGCAGCTCTTATGGGGCGAAACAAATACCCAAGTTGGATGCCAAGGGGAAGGGTGCTAGAATGGGAAAGCCCTGGCCTGAAGTACAGAAGTACAGTAGCGGCGTAGCTTAGAAGGACAGCCCCAGTTGGAAAAAGGGGCAGCCAAATGGAAGGCGGATGATGGACTACTGGCACTTGCCCTTCCATCACTCTCGTGAGACAGTTTAGGCACAGCAGACTGGAGCTGCGTTTTTGGCAGAGGTGGGAATCGAACCCACAACCTTTTGGACCAGGTTATCAACCATAGCCGCGCGCTCTACCAACTGAGCTATTCAAGCAGGCTCTTTTAGGACTGGGCCTCAGGTTGGTATTGACTTTTATTAGGCAGAAGATTGACCTTCCAGCCCTGCCGGTCAATGCAGAGGCACAAGAGGACAATGGGTTATTACAGTCATCCAGAACCAATAGCATAAGGTCTAGTTTCCTGTGGTGTAATGGTTAAAACGCAGGTTTCTGACCGTGGGTCTTGAGTTCAAAATCCGGGTGGGTGACTTTTCAGGTTTCTTTATGGCTGTACAGAACCCTTTATTCTATGCAGATCTGCAATCTGCAATCAAGAGCGTACTCTACTTTCTTTTGGCAGAATCGCACCAAAGCTGCACTCGCTAGTCAGCTTCTCAATGCCTTGTTTTTGTTAAGGCTTGGCACAGAACACTGTCCTCATTAATCAATGTTGCCAAGGTCAAACTTCAGGCTGATGCTAGGCAAACCCCAAAAAGAGTTCTGTATGGGGAAAAAAAATACCCAAGTTGATGCAAAGGGCAAGGTGCTAGATGGAAAGCCCTGGCCTGAAGTAGAAGTACATAGCAGGCGTAGCTTAGAAGGACAGCCCCCAGTTGGAAAAAGGGCAGCAAAATGGAAGGCGGATGATGGACTTACTGGCACTTGCCTTCCATGCACTCTCGTGAGGACGGTTTAGGCACAGCAGACTGGAGCTGCGTTTTTGGCAAGGTGGGAATCGAACGACAACCTTTTGACCAGGTTATCAACCATAGCCGCCGCGCTCTACCAAACTGAGGCTATTCAAGCAGGCTCTTTAGGACTGGGCCTCAGGTTGTATTGACTTTATTAGGCAGAAGATTGACTTCCAGCCCTGCCCGGTCAATGCAGAGCACAAGAGGACAATGGGATTATTACAGTTCATCCAGAACAATAGCATAAAGGTCTAGTTTCCTGTGGTGTAATGGTTGAAAAACGCAGGTTTCTGACCGTGGGGTCTTGAGTTCAAATCCCGCGGTGGGTGACTTTTCAGGTTTCTTATGGCTGTACAGAAACCTTTATTCTATGCAGATCTGCAATCTGCAATCAGAGCGTAACTCTTACTTCTTTTCGGCAGAATCGCACCAAACTGCACTCGCTAGTCAGCTGTCTCAAATGCCTGTTTTTGTTAAGCTTGGCCCAGAACCCTGTCCTCATAATCAATTTGCCAAGGTCAACTTCAGGCTGATGCTAGGCAAACCCCCAAAAAGAGTTCTGTATGGGAAAAAATACCCAAGTTGATGCAAAGGGCAAGGTGCTAGATGGGAAAGCCCCCTGGCCTGAAGTAGAAGTACATAGCGGCGTAGCTTAGAAGGACAGCCCAGTTGGAAAAAGGGCAGCCAAAATGGAAGGCGGTGATGGACTACTGGCACTTGCCCTTCCATCACTCTCGTGAGACAGTTTAGGCACAGCAGACTGGAGCTGCGTTTTTGGCAAGGTGGGAATTGAACCCACAACCTTTTGGACCAGGTTATCAACCATAGCCGCGCGCGCTCTACCAACTGAGCTATTTCAAGCAGCTCTTTTAGGACTGGGCCTCAGTTTGTATTGACTTATTAGGCAGAAGATTGACATTCCAGCCCTGCCGGTCAATGCAGAGCGCACAAGAGGACAATGGGTTATTACAGTCATCCAGAACCAATAGACATAAGGTCTAGTTTCCTGTGGGTGTAATGGTTAAAACGCAAGGTTTCTGACCGTGGGGTCTTGGAGTTCAAAATCCCGGGTGGGTGACTTTTCAAGGTTTCTTTATGGCTGTACAGAACCTATTATTCTAATGCAGATCTGCAATCTGCAATCAAGAGCGTACTCTACTTTCTTTTCGGCAGAATCGCACCAAAGCTGCACTCGCTAGTCAGCTTCTCAAAATGCCTGTTTTTGTTAAGCTTGGCACAGAACACTGTCCTCATTATCAATTTGCCAAGGTCAACTTCAGGCTGATGCTAGGCAAACCCCAAAAAGAAGTTCTGTATGGGGAAAAAATACCCAAGTTGATGCAAAGGGCAAGGTGCTACGATGGGAAAGCCCTGGCCTGAAGTAGAAGTACATAGCGGCGTAGCTTAGAAGGACAGCCCCAGTTGGAAAAAGGGGCAGCAAATGGAAGGCGGATGATGGACTACTGGCACTTGCCCTTCCATCACTCTCGTGAGACAGTTTAGGCACAGCAGACTGGAGCTGTGTTTTTGGCAGAGGTGGGAATCGAACCCACAACCTTTTGGACCAGGTTATCAACCATAGCCGCGCGCTCTACCAACTGAGCTATTCAAGCAGGCTCTTTAGGACTGGGCCTCAGGTTGGTATTGACTTTATTAGGCAGAAGATTGACTTCCAGCCCTGCCGGTCAATGCAGAGGCACAAGAGGACAATGGGTTATTACAGTCATCCAGAACCAATAGCATAAGGTCTAGTTTCCTGTGGTGTAATGGTTAAAACGCAGGTTTCTGACCGTGGGGTCTTGAGTTCAAATCCCGGGTGGGTGACTTTTCAGGTTTCTTTATGGCTGTACAGAACCCTTTATTCTATGGCAGATCTGCAATCTGCAATCAAGAGCGTACTCTACTTTCTTTTCGGCAGAATCGCACCAAAGCTGCACTCGCTAGTCAGCTTCTCAAATGCCTGTTTTTGTTAAGCTTGGCACAGAACACTGTCCTCATTAATCAATTTGCCAAGGTCAACTTCAGGCTGATGCTAGGCAAACCCCAAAAAGAGTTCTGTATGGGGAAAAAATACCCAAGTTGATGCAAAGGGCAAGGTGCTAGATGGGAAAGCCCTGGCCTGAAGTAGAAGTACATAGCGGCGTAGCTTAGAAGGACAGCCCCAGTTGGGAAAAAAGGGGCAGCCAAATGGAAGGCGGATGATGGACTACTGGCACTTGCCCTTCCATCACTCTCGTGAGACAGTTTAGGCACAGCAGACTGGAGCTGTGTTTTTGGCAGAGGTGGGAATTGAACCCACAACCTTTTGGACCAGGTTATCAACCATAGCCGCGCGCTCTACCAACTGAGCTATTCAAGCAGGCTCTTTTAGGACTGGGCCTCAGGTTGCTATTGACTTTATTAGGCAGAAGATTGACTTCCAGCCTGCCGGTCAATGCAGAGGCACAAGAGGACAATGGGTTATTACAGTCATCCAGAACCAATAGCATAAGGTCTAGTTTCCTGTGGTGTAATGGTTAAAACGCAGGTTTCTGACCGTGGGGGTCTTGAGTTCAAATCCGGGTGGGGTGACTTTTCAGGTTTCTTTATGGCTGTACAGAACCTTTATTCTATGCAGATCTGCAATCTGCAATCAAGAGCGTACTCTACTTTCTTTTCGGCAGAATCGCACCAAGCTGCACTCGCTAGTCAGCTTCTCAAATGCCTGTTTTTTGTTAAGCTTGGCACAGAACACTGTCCTCATTAATCAATTTGCCAAGGTCAACTTCAGGCTGATGCTAGGCAAACCCCAAAAGAGTTCTGTATGGGGAAAAAATACCCAAGTTGATGCAAAGGCAAGGTGCTAGATGGGAAAGCCCTGGCCTGAAGTAGAAGTACATAGCGGCGTAGCTTAGAAGGACAGCCCCAGTTGGAAAAAGGGGCAGCCAAATGGAAGGCGGATGATGGACTACTGGCACTTGCCCTTCCATCACTCTCGTGAGACAGTTTAGGCACAGCAGACTGGAGCTGCGTTTTTGGCAGAGGTGGGAATCGAACCCACAACCTTTTGGACCAGGTTATCAACCATAGCCGCGCGCTCTACCAACTGAGCTATTCAAGCAGGCTCTTTTAGGACTGGGCCTCAGGTTGGTATTGACTTTATTAGGCAGAAGATTGACTTCCAGCCCTGCCGGTCAATGCAGAGGCACAAGAGGACAATGGGTTATTACAGTCATCCAGAACCAATAGCATAAGGTCTAGTTTCCTTGGTGTAATGGTTAAAACGCAAGTTTCTGACCGTGGGGTCTTGAGTTCAAAACCCGGGTGGGTGACTTTTCAGGTTTCTTTATGGCTGTACAGAACTATTTATTCTATGCAGATCTGCAATCTGCAATCAAGAGCGTACTCTACTTTCTTTTCGGCAGAATCGCACCAAAGCTGCACTCGCTAGTCAGCTTCTCAAATGCCTGTTTTTGTTAAGCTTGGCAGCAGAACACTGTCCTCCTTAATCAATTTGCCAAGGTCAACTTCAGGCTGATGCTAGGCAAACCCCAAAAAGAGTTCTGTATGGGGAAAAAATACCCAAGTTGATGCAAAGGGCAAGGTGCTAGATGGGAAAGCCCTGGCCTGAAGTAGAAGTACATAGCGGCGTAGCTTAGAAGGACAGCCCCAGTTGGAAAAAGGGGCAGCCAAATGGAAGGCGGATGATGGACTACTGGCACTTGCCCTTCCATCACTCTCGTGAGACGGTTTAGGCACAGCAGACTGGAGCTGTGTTTTTGGCAGAGGTGGGAATCGAACCCACAACCTTTTGGACCAGGTTATCAACCATAGCCGCGCGCTCTACCAACTGAGCTATTCAAGCAGGCTCTTTTAGGACTGGGCCTCAGGTTGGTATTGACTTTATTAGGCAGAAGATTGACTTCCAGCCCTGCCGGTCAATGCAGAGGCACAAGAGGACAATGGGTTATTACAGTCATCCAGAACCAATAGCATAAGGTCTAGTTTCCTGTGGTGTAATGGTTAAAAACGCAGGTTTCTGACCGTGGGGTCTTGAGTTCAAAACCCGGTGGGTGACTTTTCAGGTTTCTTTATGGCTGTACAGAACCCTTTTATTCTATGGCAGATCTGCAATCTGCAATCAAGAGCGTACTCTACTTTCTTTTCGGCAGAATGCACCAAAGCTGCACTCGCTAGTCAGCTTCTCAAATGCCTGGTTTTTGTTAAGGCTTGGCACAGAACACTGTCCTCCTTAATCAATTTGCCAAGGTCAACTTCAGGCTGATGCTAGGCAACCCCAAAAAGAGTTCTGTATGGGGAAAAAATACCCAAGTTGATGCAAAGGGCAAGGTGGCTAGATGGGAAAGCCCTGGCCTGGAAGTAGAAGTACATAGCGGCGTAGCTTAGAAGGACAGCCCAGTTGGAAAAAGGGGCAGCCAAATGGAAGGCGGATGATGGACTACTGGCACTTGCCCTTCCATCACTCTCGTGAGACGGTTTAGGCACAGCAGACTGGAGCTGGTGTTTTTGGCAGTAGGTGGGAATCGAACCCACAACCTTTTGGACCAGGTTATCAACCATAGCCGCGCGCTCTACCAACTGAGCTATTCAAGCAGGCTCTTTTAGGACTGGGCCCTCAGGTTGGTATTGACTTTATTAGGCAGAAGATTGACTTCCAGCCCTGCCGGTCAATGCAGAGGCACAAGAGGACAATGGTTATTACAGTCATCCAGAACCAAATAGCATAAGGTCTAGTTTCCTGTGGTGTAATGGTTAAAACGCAAGTTTCTGACCGTGGGTCTTGAGTTCAAAATCCCGGGTGGGTGACTTTTCAGGTTTCTTATGGCTGTACAGGAACCCTTTATTCTATGCAGATCTGCAATCTGCAATCAAGAGCGTACTCTACTTTCTTTTCGGCAGAATCGCACCAAAGCTGCACTCGCTAGTCAGCTTCTCAAATGCCTGTTTTTGTTAAGCTTGGCACAGAACACTGTCCTCCTTAATCAATTTGCCCAAGGTCAACTTCAGGCTGATGCTAGGCAAACCCCAAAGAGTTCTGTATGGGAAAAATACCCAAGTTGATGCAAAGGGCAAGGTGCTAGATGGGAAAGCCCTGGCCTGAAGTAGAAGTACATAGCGGCGTAGCTTAGAAGGACAGCCCCAGTTGAAAAAGGGGCAGCCAAATGGAGGCGGATGATGGACTCCGGCACTTGCCCTTCCATCACTCTCGTGAGAACGGTTTAGGCACAGCAGAACTGGAGCTGTGTTTTTGGCAGAGGTGGGAATCGAACCCACAACCTTTTGGACGCAGGTTATCAACCATAAGCCGCGCGCTCTACCAACTGAGCTATTCAAGCAGGCTCTTTTAGGACTGGGCCTCAGGTTGGTATTGACTTTATTAGGCAGAAGATTGACTTCCAGCCTGCCGGTCAATGCAGAGGCACAAAGAGGACAATGGGTTATTACAGTCATCCAGAACCAATAGCATAAGGTCTAGTTTCCTGTGGTGTAATGGTTAAAACGCAAGTTTCTGACCGTTGGGGTCTGAGTTCAAAACCCGGGTGGGTGACTTTTCAGGTTTCTTTATGGCTGTACAGAACTATTTATTCTATGCAGATCTTGCAATCTGCAATCAAGAGCGTACTCTACTTTCTTTTCGGCAGAATCGCACCAAAAGCTGGCACTCGCTAGTCAGCTTCTCAAATGGCCTGGTTTTTGTTAAGCTTGGCACAGAAACACTGTCCTCCTTAATCAATTTGCCAAGGTCAACTTCAGGCTGATGCTAGGCAAACCCCAAAAAGAGTTCTGTATGGGGAAAAAATACCCAAGTTGATGCAAAAGGGGAAGGTGCTAGATGGGAAAGCCCTGGGCCTGTAGTAGCAGTACATAGCGGCGTAGCTTAGAAGGACAGCCCCAGTTGGAAAAGGGGCAGCCAAATGGAAGGCGGATGATGGACTACTGGCACTTGCCCTTCCATCACTCTCGTGAGACGGTTTAGGCACAGGAGACTGGAGCTGATGTTTTTGGCAGAGGTGGGAATCGAACCCACAACCTTTTGGACCAGGTTATCAACCATAGCCGCGCGCTCTACCAACTGAGCTATTCAAGCAGGCTCTTTTAGGACTGGGCCTCAGGTTGGTATTGACTTTATTAGGCAGAAGATTGACTTCCAGCCCTGCCGGTCAATGCAGAGGCACAAGAGGACAATGGGTTTATTACAGTCATCCAGAACCAATAGCATAAGGTCTAGTTTCCTGTGGTGTAATGGTTAAAACGCAAGTTTTCTGACCGTGGGGTCTTGAGTTCAAATCCCGGGTGGGTGACTTTTCAGGTTTCTTTATGGCTGTACAGAACCTATTTATTCTATGCAGATCTGCAATCTGCAATCAAGAGCGGTACTCTACTTTCTTTCGGCAGAATCGCACCAAAGCTGCACTCGCTAGTCAGCTTCTCAAATGCTGTTTTGTTAAGCTTGGCACAGAACACTGTCCTCATTAATCAATTTGCCAAGGTCAACTTCAGGCTGATGCTAGGCAAACCCCAAAAAGAGTTCTGTATGGGGAAAAATACCCAAGTTGATGCAAAGGCAAGGTGCTAGATGGGAAAGCCCTGGCCTGAAGTAGAAGTACATAGCGGCGTAGCTTAGAAGGACAGCCCCAGTTGGAAAAAGGGGCAGCCAAATGGAAGGCGGATGATGGACTACTGGCACTTGCCCTTCCATCACTCTCGTGAGACAGTTTAGGCACAGCAGACTGGAGCTGTGTTTTGGCAGAGGTGGGAATCGAACCCACAACCTTTTTGGACCAGGTTATCAACCATAGCCGCGCGCTCTACCAACTGAGCTATTCAAGCAGGCTCTTTTAGGACTGGGCCTCAGGTTGGTATTGACTTTATTAGGCAGAAGATTGACTTCCAGCCCTGCCCGGTCAATGCAGAGGCACAAGAGGACAATGGGTTATTACAGTCATCCAGAACCAATAGCATAAGGTCTAGTTTCCTGTGGTGTAATGGTTTAAAACGCAAGTTTCTGACCGTGGGGTCTTGAGTTCAAACCCTGGGTGGGTGACTTTTCAGGTTTCTTTATGGCTGTACAGAACCTATTATTCTATGCAGATCTGCAATCTGCAATCAAGAGCGTACTCTACTTTCCTTTTCGGCAGAATCGCACCAAAGCTGCACTCGCTTAGTCAGCTTCTCAAATGCCTGTTTTTGTTAAGCTTGGCACAGAAACACTGTCCTCTTAATCAATTTGGCCAAGGTCAACTTCAGGCTGATGCTAGCAAACCCCAAAAGAGTTCTGTATGGGGAAAAAATACCCAAGTTGATGCAAAGGGCAAGGTGCTAGATGGGAAAGCCCTGGCCTTGAAGTAGAAGTACATAGCGGCGTAGCTTAGAAGGACAGCCCCAGTTGGAAAAAGGGGCAGCCAAATGGAAGGCGGATGATGGACTACTGGCACTTGCCCTTCCATCACTCTCGTGAGACGGTTTAGGCACAGCAGACTGGAGCTGTGTTTTTGGCAGAGGTGGGAATCGAACCCACAACCTTTTGGACCAGGTTATCAACCATAGCCGCGCGCTCTACCAACTGAGCTATTCCAAGCAGGCTCTTTTAGGACTGGGCCTCAGGTTGGTATTGACTTTATTAAGGCAGAAGATTGACTTCCAGCCCTGCCGGTCAATGCAGAGGCACAAGAGGACAATGGGTTATTACAGTCATCCAGAACCAATAGCATAAGGTCTAGTTTCCTGTGGTGGTAATGGTTAAAACGCAGTTTCTGACCGTGGGGTCTTGAGTTCAAATCCCGGGTGGGTGACTTTTCAGGTTTCTTTATGGCTGTACAGAACCCTTTATTCTATGCAGATCTGCAAATCTGCAATCAAGAGCGTACTCTACTTTCTTTTCGGCAGAATCGCACCAAAGCTGCACTCGCTAGTCCACTTTCTCAAATGCCGTTTTTGTTAAGCTTGGCACAGAACACTGTCCTCATTAATCAATTTGCCAAGGTCAACTTCAGGCTGATGCTAGGCAAACCCCAAAAAGAGTTCTGTATGGGGAAAAAATACCCAAGTTGATGCAAAGGGCAAGGTGCTAGATGGGAAAGCCCTGGCCTGAAGTAGAAGTACATAGCGGCGTAGCTTAGAAGGACAGCCCCAGTTGGAAAAAGGGGCAGCCAAATGGAAGGCGGATGATGGACTACTGGCACTTGCCCTTCCATCACTCTCGTGAGACAGTTTAGGCACAGCAGACTGGAGCTGTGTTTTTGGCAGAGGTGGGAATCGAACCCACAACCTTTTGGACCAGGTTATCAACCATAGCCGCGCGCTCTACCAACTGAGCTATTCAAGCAGGCTCTTTTAGGACTGGGCCTCAGGTTGGTATTGACTTTATTAGGCAGAAGATTGACTTCCAGCCCTGCCGGTCAATGCAGAGGCACAAGAGGACAATGGGTTATTACAGTCATCCAGAACCAATAGCATAAGGTCTAGTTTCCTGTGGTGTAATGGTTAAAACGCAGGTTTCTGACCGTGGGGTCTTGAGTTCAAACCCGGGTGGGTGACTTTTCAGGTTTCTTTATGGCTGTACAGAACCCTTTATTCTATGCAGATCTGCAATCTGCAATCAAGAGCGTACTCTACTTTCTTTTCGGCAGAATCGCACCAAAGCTGCACTCGCTAGTCAGCTTCTCAAATGCCTGTTTTTGTTAAGCTTGGCACAGAACACTGTCCTCATTAATCAATTTGCCAAGGTCAACTTCAGGCTGATGCTAGGCAAACCCCAAAAAGAGTTCTGTATGGGGAAAAAATACCCAAGTTGATGCAAAGGGCAAGGTGCTAGATGGGAAAGCCCTGGCCTGAAGTAGAAGTACATAGCGGCGTAGCTTAGAAGGACAGCCCCAGTTGGAAAAAGGGGCAGCCAAATGGAAGGCGGATGATGGACTACTGGCACTTGCCCCTTCCATCACTCTCGTGAGACGGTTTAGGCACAGCAGACTGGAGCTGTGTTTTTGGCAGAGGTGGGAATCGAACCCACACCTTTTGGCCAGGTTATCAAACCATTAGCCCGCGTCTACCAACTGAGCTTTCAAGCAGGCTCTTTTAGGACTGGGCTCAGGTTGGTATGACTTTATTAGGCAGAAGATTGACTTCCAGACCCTGCCGGTCAATGCAGAGGCACAAGAGGACAATGGGTTATTAGGTCATCCAGAAACCAATAGCATAAGGTCTAGTTTCCTGGTGTGTAATGGTTAAAACGCAGGTTTTCTGACCGTGGGGGTCTTGAGTTCAAATCCCGGTGGGTGACTTTTCAGGTTTCTTTATGGCTGTACAGAACCTTATTCTATGCAGATCGTGCAATCTGCAATCAAGAGCGTACTCTACTTTCTTTTTCGGCAGAATCGCACCAAAGCTGCACTCGCTAGTCAGCTTCTCAAAGGCTTGTTTTTTTTAAGCTTGGCACAGAACCACTGTCCTCATTAATCAATTTGGCCAAGGTCAACTTCAGGCTGATGCTAGGCAAACCCCAAAAAAGAGTTCTGTATGGGGAAAAAATACCCAAGTTGATGCAAAGGGCAAGGTGCTAGATGGGAAAGCCCTGGCCTGAAGTAGAAGTACATAGCGGCGTAGCTTAGAAGGACAGCCCCAGTTGGAAAAAGGGGCAGCCAAATGGAAGGCGGATGATGGACTACTGGCACTTGCCCTTCCATCACTCTCGTGAGACAGTTTAGGCACAGCTGACTGGAGCTGCGTTTTTGGCAGAGGTGGGAATCGAACCCACAACCTTTTGGACCAGGTTATCAACCATAGCCGCGCGCTCTACCAACTGAGCTATTCAAGCAGGCTCTTTTAGGACTGGGCCTCAGGTTGGTATTGACTTTATTAGGCAGAAGATTGACTTCCAGCCCTGCCGGTCAATGCAGAGGCACAAGAGGACAATGGGGTTATTACAGTCATCCAGAACCAATAGCATAAGGTCTAGTTTCCTGTGGTGTAATGGTTAAAACGCAGGTTTCTGACCGTGGGGTCTTGAGTTCAAATCCCGGGTGGGTGACTTTTCAGGTTTCTTTATGGCTGTACAGAACCTTTATTCTATGCAGATCTGCAATCTGCAATCAAGAGCGTACTCTACTTTCTTTTCGGCAGAATCGCACCAAAGCTGCACTCGCTAGTCAGCTTCTCAAATGCCTGTTTTTGTTAAGCTTGGCACAGAACACTGTCCTCATTAATCAATTTGCCAAGGTCAACTTCAGGCTGATGCTAGGCAAACCCCAAAAAGAGTTCTGTATGGGGAAAAAATACCCAAGTTGATGCAAAAGGCAAGGTGCTAGATGGGAAAGCCCTGGCCTGAAGTAGAAGTACATAGCGGCGTAGCTTAGAAGGACAGCCCCAGTTGGAAAAAGGGGCAGCCAAATGGAAGGCGGATGATGGACTACTGGCACTTGCCCTTCCATCACTCTCGTGAGACGGTTTAGGCACAGCTGACTGGAGCTGCGTTTTTGGCAGAGGTGGGAATCGAACCCACAACCTTTTGGACCAGGTTATCAACCATAGCCGCGCGCTCTACCAACTGAGCTATTCAAGCAGGCTCTTTTAGGACTGGGCCTCAGGTTGGTATTGACTTTATTAGGCAGAAGATTGACTTCCAGCCCTGCCGGTCAATGCAGAGGCACAAGAGGACAATGGGTTATTACAGTCATCCAGAACCAATAGCATAAGGTCTAGTTTCCTGTGGTGTAATGGTTAAAACGCAGGTTTCTGACCGTGGGGTCTTGAGTTCAAATCCCGGGTGGGTGACTTTTCAGGTTTCTTTATGGCTGTACAGAACCCTTTATTCTATGCAGATCTGCAATCTGCAATCAAGAGCGTACTCTACTTTCTTTTCGGCAGAATCGCACCAAAGCTGCACTCGCTAGTCAGCTTCTCAAATGCCTGTTTTTGTTAAGCTTGGCACAGAACCACTGTCCTCATTAATCAATTTGCCAAGGTCAACTTCAGGCTGATGCTAGGCAAACCCCAAAAAGAGTTCTGTATGGGGAAAAAATACCCAAGTTGATGCAAAAGGCAAGGTGCTAGATGGGAAAGCCCTGGCCTGAAGTAGAAGTACATAGCGGCGTAGCTTAGAAGGACAGCCCAGTTGAAAAAGGGGCAGCCAAATGGAAGGCGGATGATGGACTACTGGCACTTGCCCTTCCATCACTCTCGTGAGACGGTTTAGGCACAGCAGACTGGAGCTGCGTTTTTGGCAGAGGTGGAATCGAACCCACAACCTTTTGGACCAGGTTATCAACCATAGCCGCGCTTACCAACTGAAGCTATTCAAGCAGGCTCTTTTAGGACTGGCCTCAGGTTGGTATTGACTTTATTAGGCAGAAGATTGACTTCCAGCCCTGCCGGTCAATGCAGAGGCACAAGAGACAATGGGTTATTACAGTCCATCCAGAACCAATAGCATAAGGTCTAGTTTCCTGTGGTGTAATGGTTAAAACGCAGGTTTCTGACCGTGGGGTCTTGAGTTCAAATCCCGGGTGGGTGACTTTTCAGGTTTCTTTATGGCTGTACAGAACCCTTTATTCTATGCAGATCTGCAATCTGCAATCAAGAGCGTACTCTACTTTCTTTTCGGCAGAATCGCACCAAAGCTGCACTCGCTAGTCAGCTTCTCAAATGCTTGTTTTTTTTAAGCTTGGCACAGAACCACTGTCCTCATTAATCAATTTGCCAAAGGTCAACTTCAGGCTGATGCTAGGCAAACCCCAAAAAGAGTTCTGTATGGGGAAAAAATACCCAAGTTGATGCAAAAGGCAAGGTGCTAGATGGGAAAGCCCTGGCCTGAAGTAGAAGTACATAGCGGCGTAGCTTAGAAGGACAGCCCCAGTTGGAAAAAGGGGCAGCCAAATGAAGGCGGATGATGGACTACTGGCACTTGCCCTTCCATCACTCTCATGAGACAGTTTAGGCACAGCTGACTGGAGCTGCGTTTTTGGCAGAGGTGGGAATCGAACCCACAACCTTTTGGACCAGGTTATCAACCATAGCCGCGCGCTCTACCACTGAGCTATTCAAGCAGGCTCTTTTAGGACTGGGCCTCAGGTTGGTATTGACTTTATTAGCAGAAGATTGACTTCCAGCCCTGCGGTCAATGCAGAGGCACAAGAGGACAATGGGTTATTACAGTCATCCAGAACCAATAGCATAAGGTCTAGTTTCCTGTGGTGTAATGGTTAAAACGCAGGTTTCTGACCGTGGGGTCTTGAGTTCAAATCCCGGGTGGGTGACTTTTCAGGTTTCTTTATTGGCTGTACAGAACCCTTTATTCTATGCAGATCTGCAATCTGCAATCAAGAGCGTACTCTACTTTCTTTTCGGCAGAATCGCACCAAAGCTGCACTCGCTAGTCAGCTTCTCAAATGCTTGTTTTTTTTAAGCTTGGCACAGAACCACTGTCCTCATTAATCAATTTGCCAAGGTCAACTTCAGGCTGATGCTAGGCAAACCCCAAAAAGAGTTCTGTATGGGGAAAAAATACCCAAGTTGATGCAAAAGGCAAGGTGCTAGATGGGAAAGCCCTGGCCTGAAGTAGAAGTACATAGCGGCGTAGCTTAGAAGGACAGCCCCAGTTGGAAAAAGGGGCAGCCAAATGGAAGGCGGATGATGGACTACTGGCACTTGCCCTTCCATCACTCTCATGAGACAGTTTAGGCACAGCTGACTGGAGCTGCGTTTTTGGCAGAGGTGGGAATCGAACCCACAACCTTTTGGACCAGGTTATCAACCATAGCCGCGCGCTCTACCAACTGAGCTATTCAAGCAGGCTCTTTTAGGACTGGGCCTCAGGTTGGTATTGACTTTATTAGGCAGAAGATTGACTTCCAGCCCTGCCGGTCAATGCAGAGGCACAAGAGGACAATGGGTTATTACAGTCATCCAGAACCAATAGCATAAGGTCTAGTTTCCTGTGGTGTAATGGTTAAAACGCAGGTTTCTGACCGTGGGGTCTTGAGTTCAAATCCCGGGTGGGTGACTTTTCAGGTTTCTTTATGGCTGTACAGAACCCTTTATTCTATGCAGATCTGCAATCTGCAATCAAGAGCGTACTCTACTTTCTTTTCGGCAGAATCGCACCAAAGCTGCACTCGCTAGTCAGCTTCTCAAATGCTTGTTTTTTTTAAGCTTGGCACAGAACCACTGTCCTCATTAATCAATTTGCCAAGGTCAACTTCAGGCTGATGCTAGGCAAACCCCAAAAGAGTTCTGTATGGGGAAAAAATACCCAAGTTGATGCAAAAGGCAAGGTGCTAGATGGGAAAGCCCTGGCCTGAAGTAGAAGTACATAGCGGCGTAGCTTAGAAGGACAGCCCCAGTTGGAAAAAGGGGCAGCCAAATGGAAGGCGGATGATGGACTACTGGCACTTGCCCTTCCATCACTCTCATGAGACAGTTTAGGCACAGCTGACTGGAGCTGCGTTTTTGGCAGAGGTGGGAATCGAACCCACAACCTTTTGGACCAGGTTATCAACCATAGCCGCGCGCTCTACCAACTGAGCTATTCAAGCAGGCTCTTTTAGGACTGGGCCTCAGGTTGGTATTGACTTTATTAGGCAGAAGATTGACTTCCAGCCCTGCCGGTCAATGCAGAGGCACAAGAGGACAATGGGTTATTACAGTCATCCAGAACCAATAGCATAAGGTCTAGTTTCCTGTGGTGTAATGGTTAAAACGCAGGTTTCTGACCGTGGGGTCTTGAGTTCAAATCCCGGGTGGGTGACTTTTCAGGTTTCTTTATGGCTGTACAGAACCCTTTATTCTATGCAGATCTGCAATCTGCAATCAAGAGCGTACTCTACTTTCTTTTCGGCAGAATCGCACCAAAGCTGCACTCGCTAGTCAGCTTCTCAAATGCTTGTTTTTTTTAAGCTTGGCACAGAACCACTGTCCTCATTAATCAATTTGCCAAGGTCAACTTCAGGCTGATGCTAGGCAAACCCCAAAAAGAGTTCTGTATGGGGAAAAAATACCCAAGTTGATGCAAAAGGCAAGGTGCTAGATGGGAAAGCCCTGGCCTGAAGTAGAAGTACATAGCGGCGTAGCTTAGAAGGACAGCCCCAGTTGGAAAAAGGGGCAGCCAAATGGAAGGCGGATGATGGACTACTGGCACTTGCCCTTCCATCACTCTCATGAGACAGTTTAGGCACAGCTGACTGGAGCTGCGTTTTTGGCAGAGGTGGGAATCGAACCCACAACCTTTTGGACCAGGTTATCAACCATAGCCGCGCGCTCTACCAACTGAGCTATTCAAGCAGGCTCTTTTAGGACTGGGCCTCAGGTTGGTATTGACTTTATTAGGCAGAAGATTGACTTCCAGCCCTGCCGGTCAATGCAGAGGCACAAGAGGACAATGGGTTATTACAGTCATCCAGAACCAATAGCATAAGGTCTAGTTTCCTGTGGTGTAATGGTTAAAACGCAGGTTTCTGACCGTGGGGTCTTGAGTTCAAATCCCGGGTGGGTGACTTTTCAGGTTTCTTTATGGCTGTACAGAACCCTTTATTCTATGCAGATCTGCAATCTGCAATCAAGAGCGTACTCTACTTTCTTTTCGGCAGAATCGCACCAAAGCTGCACTCGCTAGTCAGCTTCTCAAATGCTTGTTTTTTTTAAGCTTGGCACAGAACCACTGTCCTCATTAATCAATTTGCCAAGGTCAACTTCAGGCTGATGCTAGGCAAACCCCAAAAAGAGTTCTGTATGGGGAAAAAATACCCAAGTTGATGCAAAAGGCAAGGTGCTAGATGGGAAAGCCCTGGCCTGAAGTAGAAGTACATAGCGGCGTAGCTTAGAAGGACAGCCCCAGTTGGAAAAAGGGGCAGCCAAATGGAAGGCGGATGATGGACTACTGGCACTTGCCCTTCCATCACTCTCATGAGACAGTTTAGGCACAGCTGACTGGAGCTGCGTTTTTGGCAGAGGTGGGAATCGAACCCACAACCTTTTGGACCAGGTTATCAACCATAGCCGCGCGCTCTACCAACTGAGCTATTCAAGCAGGCTCTTTTAGGACTGGGCCTCAGGTTGGTATTGACTTTATTAGGCAGAAGATTGACTTCCAGCCCTGCCGGTCAATGCAGAGGCACAAGAGGACAATGGGTTATTACAGTCATCCAGAACCAATAGCATAAGGTCTAGTTTCCTGTGGTGTAATGGTTAAAACGCAGGTTTCTGACCGTGGGGTCTTGAGTTCAAATCCCGGGTGGGTGACTTTTCAGGTTTCTTTATGGCTGTACAGAACCCTTTATTCTATGCAGATCTGCAATCTGCAATCAAGAGCGTACTCTACTTTCTTTTCGGCAGAATCGCACCAAAGCTGCACTCGCTAGTCAGCTTCTCAAATGCTTGTTTTTTTTAAGCTTGGCACAGAACCACTGTCCTCATTAATCAATTTGCCAAGGTCAACTTCAGGCTGATGCTAGGCAAACCCCAAAAAGAGTTCTGTATGGGGAAAAAATACCCAAGTTGATGCAAAAGGCAAGGTGCTAGATGGGAAAGCCCTGGCCTGAAGTAGAAGTACATAGCGGCGTAGCTTAGAAGGACAGCCCCAGTTGGAAAAAGGGGCAGCCAAATGGAAGGCGGATGATGGACTACTGGCACTTGCCCTTCCATCACTCTCATGAGACAGTTTAGGCACAGCTGACTGGAGCTGCGTTTTTGGCAGAGGTGGGAATCGAACCCACAACCTTTTGGACCAGGTTATCAACCATAGCCGCGCGCTCTACCAACTGAGCTATTCAAGCAGGCTCTTTTAGGACTGGGCCTCAGGTTGGTATTGACTTTATTAGGCAGAAGATTGACTTCCAGCCCTGCCGGTCAATGCAGAGGCACAAGAGGACAATGGGTTATTACAGTCATCCAGAACCAATAGCATAAGGTCTAGTTTCCTGTGGTGTAATGGTTAAAACGCAGGTTTCTGACCGTGGGGTCTTGAGTTCAAATCCCGGGTGGGTGACTTTTCAGGTTTCTTTATGGCTGTACAGAACCCTTTATTCTATGCAGATCTGCAATCTGCAATCAAGAGCGTACTCTACTTTCTTTTCGGCAGAATCGCACCAAAGCTGCACTCGCTAGTCAGCTTCTCAAATGCTTGTTTTTTTTAAGCTTGGCACAGAACCACTGTCCTCATTAATCAATTTGCCAAGGTCAACTTCAGGCTGATGCTAGGCAAACCCCAAAAAGAGTTCTGTATGGGGAAAAAATACCCAAGTTGATGCAAAAGGCAAGGTGCTAGATGGGAAAGCCCTGGCCTGAAGTAGAAGTACATAGCGGCGTAGCTTAGAAGGACAGCCCCAGTTGCAAAAAGGGGCAGCCAAATGGAAGGCGGATGATGGACTACTGGCACTTGCCCTTCCATCACTCTCGTGAGACAGTTTAGGCACAGCTGACTGGAGCTGCGTTTTTGGCAGAGGTGGGAATCGAACCCACAACCTTTTGGACCAGGTTATCAACCATAGCCGCGCGCTCTACCAACTGAGCTATTCAAGCAGGCTCTTTTAGGACTGGGCCTCAGGTTGGTATTGACTTTATTAGGCAGAAGATTGACTTCCAGCCCTGCCGGTCAATGCAGAGGCACAAGAGGACAATGGGTTATTACAGTCATCCAGAACCAATAGCATAAGGTCTAGTTTCCTGTGGTGTAATGGTTAAAACGCAGGTTTCTGACCGTGGGGTCTTGAGTTCAAATCCTGGGTGGGTGACTTTTCAGGTTTCTTTATGGCTGTACAGAACCCTTTATTCTATGCAGATCTGCAATCTGCAATCAAGAGCGTACTCTACTTTCTTTTCGGCAGAATCGCACCAAAGCTGCACTCGCTAGTCAGCTTCTCAAATGCTTGTTTTTTTTAAGCTTGGCACAGAACCACTGTCCTCATTAATCAATTTGCCAAGGTCAACTTCAGGCTGATGCTAGGCAAACCCCAAAAAGAGTTCTGTATGGGGAAAAAATACCCAAGTTGATGCAAAAGGCAAGGTGCTAGATGGGAAAGCCCTGGCCTGAAGTAGAAGTACATAGCGGCGTAGCTTAGAAGGACAGCCCCAGTTGGAAAAAGGGGCAGCCAAATGGAAGGCGGATGATGGACTACTGGCACTTGCCCTTCCATCACTCTCATGAGACAGTTTAGGCACAGCTGACTGGAGCTGCGTTTTTGGCAGAGGTGGGAATCGAACCCACAACCTTTTGGACCAGGTTATCAACCATAGCCGCGCGCTCTACCAACTGAGCTATTCAAGCAGGCTCTTTTAGGACTGGGCCTCAGGTTGGTATTGACTTTATTAGGCAGAAGATTGACTTCCAGCCCTGCCGGTCAATGCAGAGGCACAAGAGGACAATGGGTTATTACAGTCATCCAGAACCAATAGCATAAGGTCTAGTTTCCTGTGGTGTAATGGTTAAAACGCAGGTTTCTGACCGTGGGGTCTTGAGTTCAAATCCCGGGTGGGTGACTTTTCAGGTTTCTTTATGGCTGTACAGAACCCTTTATTCTATGCAGATCTGCAATCTGCAATCAAGAGCGTACTCTACTTTCTTTTCGGCAGAATCGCACCAAAGCTGCACTCGCTAGTCAGCTTCTCAAATGCTTGTTTTTTTTTAAGCTTGGCACAGAACCACTGTCCTCATTAATCAATTTGCCAAGGTCAACTTCAGGCTGATGCTAGGCAAACCCCAAAAAGAGTTCTGTATGGGGAAAAAATACCCAAGTTGATGCAAAAGGCAAGGTGCTAGATGGGAAAGCCCTGGCCTGAAGTAGAAGTACATAGCGGCGTAGCTTAGAAGGACAGCCCCAGTTGGAAAAAGGGGCAGCCAAATGGAAGGCGGATGATGGACTACTGGCACTTGCCCTTCCATCACTCTCATGAGACAGTTTAGGCACAGCTGACTGGAGCTGCGTTTTTGGCAGAGGTGGGAATCGAACCCACAACCTTTTGGACCAGGTTATCAACCATAGCCGCGCGCTCTACCAACTGAGCTATTCAAGCAGGCTCTTTTAGGACTGGGCCTCAGGTTGGTATTGACTTTATTAGGCAGAAGATTGACTTCCAGCCCTGCCGGTCAATGCAGAGGCACAAGAGGACAATGGGTTATTACAGTCATCCAGAACCAATAGCATAAGGTCTAGTTTCCTGTGGTGTAATGGTTAAAACGCAGGTTTCTGACCGTGGGGTCTTTAGTTCAAATCCCGGGTGGGTGACTTTTCAGGTTTCTTTATGGCTGTACAGAACCCTTTATTCTATGCAGATCTGCAATCTGCAATCAAGAGCGTACTCTACTTTCTTTTCGGCAGAATCGCACCAAAGCTGCACTCGCTAGTCAGCTTCTCAAATGCTTGTTTTTTTTAAGCTTGGCACAGAACCACTGTCCTCATTAATCAATTTGCCAAAGTCAACTTCAGGCTGATGCTAGGCAAACCCCAAAAAGAGTTCTGTATGGGGAAAAAATACCCAAGTTGATGCAAAGACAAGGTGCTAGATGGGAAAGCCCTGGCCTGAAGTAGAAGTACATAGCAGCGTAGCTTAGAAGGACAGCCCCAGTTGCAAAAAGGGGCAGCCAAATGAACGGCGGATGATGGACTACTGGCACTTGCCCTTCCATCACTCTCGTGAGACAGTTTAGGCACAGGCTGACTGGAGCTGCGTTTCTGGCAGAGGTGGGAATCAAACCCACAACCTTTTGGACCAGGTTATCAACCATAGCCGCGCGCTCTACCAACTGAGCTATTCAAGCAGGCTCTTTTAGGACTGGGCCTCAGGTTGTATTGACTTTATTAGGCAGAAGATTGGACTTCCAGCCCTGCCGGTCAATGCAGAGGCACAAGAGGACAATGGGTTATTACAGTCATCCAGAACCAATAGCATAAGGTCTAGTTTCCTGGTGTAATGGTTAAAACGCAGGTTTCTGACCGTGGGGTCTTGAGTTCAAATCCCGGTGGGTGACTTTTCAGGTTCTTTATGGCTGTACAGAACCCTTTATTCTATGCAGATCTGCAATCTGCAATCAAGAGCGTACTCTACTTTCTTTTCGGCAGAATCGCACCAAAGCTGCACCCGCTAGTCAGCTTCTCAAATGCCTTGTTTTTTATTAAGCTTGGCACGAGACCACTGTCCACTCATTAATCAATTTGCCCAAGGTAACTTCAGTGGCTGATGCTAGGCAAACCCCAAAAAGAGTCTGTTATGGGGAAAAAAAAATACCAATTTGATGCAAAAAGGCAAGGTGGCTAGATGGAAAGCCCTGGCCTTGAAGTAGAAGTACATTAGCGGCGTAGCTTAGAAGGACAGCCCCAGTTTGGAAAAAAGGGCAGCCAAATGGAAGGCGAAATGATGCGGACTACTGCGCACTTGCCTTCCATCACTTCATGAGACAGGTTGTTAGGCCCACAGCTGAACTGGAGCCTGCATTTTTGGCAGAGGTGGGAATCGAACCACAACCTTTTGGACCAGCGGTTATCAACCAAGCCGCGCGCTTCTACCGACTGCAGCTATTTCAAGCAGGCTCATTTTAGGACTAGGCCTCAGGTTGGTATTGACACTTTATTAGGCAGAAGATTGACTTCCCAGCCCTCCGGTCAATGCAGAGTTCACAAGAGGACAATGGTTATTATACAGTCATCCCAGAACCAATTAGCATAAGGTCAGTTTCCTGTGGTGAATGGTTAAAATATGCAGGTTTTCTGGACCGTGGGCGTCTTTAGTTTCAAATCCCGGGTCGGTGACTTTTCAGGTTTCTTTATGGCTGTACAGAACCCTTTATTTCTATGCAGATCTGCAATTCTGCCAATCAAGAGGTTACTCTACTTTCTTTTCGGTCAGAATCTGCACCAAAGCGCACTCGCTATCAGCTTCTCAAATGCTTGTTTTTTTAAGCTTGGCACAGAAACCACTTTCCTCATTAATCCAATTTGCCAAAGTCAACTTCAGGTGATGCTAGGCAAACCCAAAAAGAGTTATCTTGTATGGGAAAAATACCCAAGTATGATGCAAAAGACAAGGTGCTTAGATGGGAAAGCCCTGGCCTGAAGTAGAAGTACATTTAGCAGCGTTAGCTTAGAAGAGACAGCCCCAGTTGCAAAACAGGGGCAGCCAAAAATGAACGGCGGCATGATAGACTACTGGCACTTGTCCCTTCCATTCACTCTCGTAGACCAGTGGCTGACTGGAGCTTGCCGTTTCTGGCAGAGGTGGGAATCAAACCACAAACCTTTTGGACCAGGTTATCAACCATAGCCGCCGCTCTACCAACTGGCATATTCAAGCAGGCTCTTTTAGGGACTGGCCTCAGGTTAGTATTGACTTTAATTAGGCAGAAGATTGACTATCCAGCCCACTTGCCGCGTGACAATCGCAAAGGCACATAAGAGCGACAATGGCGTATATAATACAAGTCAATCCAGTAACCAATAGATATAAGGGTACTAGTTTCCTGTGGTGTAATGCGTTAAACGAGAAGTTATACTAGACCGGGGGGTCATTGGTTACAATCCGGGTGGGTGACTTTTCAGGTTATCTTATGGCTGATACCAAGAACCCTTTATTCTATGCAAGATCTGCAATCGACAATCAGAGCGACATCATACTTTTTTTCGGCAGAATCGCCCAAAGCTGCACTCCGCTAGTCAGCTTCTCAATGGCTTGTTTTTTTTAAGTTGCCAACAGAACATGTCCCATAATCAATTTTGCCAAAGGTCAACTTCAGGGGGCTTTGATTGCTAGGCAAACTCCCAAAAGAGTTCTGATATATAGGAAAAAAATTACCCAAGTCTTGATGCAAAAGGCAAAGGTGCTAGATGGGAAAGCCCTGGCCTTGAAGGTAGAAGTACATAGCGCGTAGCTAATAGAGCGACAAGCCCCCAGTTGAAAAAAGGGCAGCCAAGGAAGGCGGAAAAAAAGATGAGCACTACTGGCACTTTGCCCTTCCATCACTCTATAAGAACAGATAGGCAGAGACTGACTGGAGCGCATTTATTGGCAGACACAGGGAGGAATACGACCCACAACCTTTATGGACCAGGTTATCAACCATAGCCGCGCGCTCTCCGACCTGAGCTATTCAAGCAGGCTCTTTTAGGACTGGGCCATCAGCTTGTATTGAACCTTTATTAGAGGCAGAAGATGACTTCCAGCCCTGCGGTCAATGACAGAGCACAAAGAGCAGAACAATGGGTTTATTACAGTCATCCAGAACAATAGCATAAGGTCTAGTTTCCATGTGGTGTAATGAGTAAAACACAGGATTCTGACCGTGAGGGTCTAGAGTTTCACAATCCTGACGTGGACGTGACTTATTCAGGTTCTTTCCGGCTGTACAGAACCCATTATAAATTCTATGCAGATCTGCAATCTGCAACTCTGCAATCAAGAGCGTACTCCTACTTTTCTTTTCGGCAAGAATCGCACCAAAGCTTGCACTCGCTAGTCTGATTCTCAAAATGCTGTTTTTTTTAAGCTTGGCACAGAACCACTGCTCCTCATTAATCAAATTTCCAAGGTCAAACTTCAGGCTGATGCTAGGCAAAAAACCCAAAAAAGAGTTCTGTATGGGGAAAAATAACCCAAGTTTGATGACCAAAAGGAAGGTGCAGATGGGAAGCCCTGGCCTGAATAGAAGTACATAGCGCGTAGCTTAGAAATGGACGCCCCCAGTTGGAAAAAGAGGGCAGACCAAATGGAAGGCGGATGATGACTACTGGCACTTGCCTTCCATTCAACTCTCATGAGACAGTTTAGGCACAGCTGACTGGAGCTGCCGTTTTTGGCAGAGGGAGGGAACGACCCACAACTTTTTGGACAGCGTTATATCAACCATACAGCCTGCAAAAGCCGCTCTACCAACTGAGCTATTCAAGCAGGCTCTTTAAGGAACTGGGCCTCAGAGTAATGGTATTACGACTTTATTAGGCAGAAGATACTTCCACCCATGCCGGTCAATGCAGAGCACAAGAGGACAATGGGTATTATAAAGTCTATCCAGAACCAGTAGCATAATTAAGTGTCTAGTTTTCCTGGGTGTAATGGTTAAAACACAGGTTTCTGACGTGGGGTCTGAAGTTCAGAAATCCCGGATCTCGGTGGTGACTTGCAGCAGTATTACATTTATATGGCTGAATACAGAACCCTATTAATCTATCGCAGATCTGCAATTCGCAATCAAAGATGCGTACGTCTACTTCAAGGAACAACGAACCATCGCACCAAAGCTGACACTACAAGCTAGTCAATGCTTCTCAAATCGCTATGTTTTATTTTTTAAGCTTGCCACAGAAACCACTGTCCTCATAATCAATAAATGCCAAGAGTCAACTTCAGGCTGATGCTAGCAAACCCCAAAAAGAGTCTATGGGGAAAAAAATACCCAAGTATGATGACAAAGGCAAGCGTGTAGATGGAAAAGCCCTGCGGCCTAAGATAGAATTACATAGCGGCGAGCTTAGAAGCGACAGCCCATTGGAAAAAGGAGGCAGCCAAATGGAAGGCGGCATGATGGAAACTACTGAGCACTTGCCCTTCCACACTCTTAACATTGAGACAGTATTAGGCACAGCTGACTGGAGCTGCGTTATTTGCAGAGGTGGGAACCGAACCCACATACTTTTGGACCAGTTTATCAAAACCAAAGCCGCGCGCCTCTACCAACTGAGCTATTCAAGCAGGGCTCTTAGAAGAACTGGGCCTCAGAGTTGGTATTGACATTTATTAGCAGAAGATTACTTCCAGCCTGCCGGTCAATGAGATGGACACAGAGGACAATCGAGGTTA
>NC_054383.1:93073041-93124886 GCF_017654675.1 Xenopus laevis
AACGACCGAGCAACACCATGTAGATGATTTTTGTGTCCATTATTGGTCTACTTAGGGTATTTCTTGGTATTTATTGAGACCTCACTATGTACTTTTAATTGGCACTTATAAACTAATTGTTGCCCTTTCATACTTCTCTATAGAGTAACATCGTTTATTAGTATGGCTATTTTTATTAAGGCTGATAAGAAGCTCTAGTCGTGATTTTTTTTTTGTGCAGATACGGAGGTGGGACCATTTTTATCGAACGCCAAAAGTATTGCTCGTCTTTTATATTGTTGTTTGGACCTTTAAGTGTTATCTAATTCCAATAGCCTACCGCCGTGTTTTATTTCATTTTTGCTATAGCTCTACCCTCGTTTTAACTTTTTAGCAGTGATTTCATTATTTTTAGTGCAGGCTCTTTTAGGACTCCTATTTTAGGTGGTCCTTTATTTACTATGGTGATTTGGTATTGCTAATTCTTTATTAAGGCGAAGATTGACTTCGCAGCCCTGCTTATTTGGGTAATTTTACTATTTATTATATTGCAGAGGCACCGAAAGGACAATGGCGCTATTTATTACAGTCTTCATTTTAATTATTTCTCTCTAAGTAAACGCTATAAATTAGCTATATTAAATAGTGTATTCTTACAGATTTTTCCTAGTGGATTGTAACTAATTGTGTATAAAGATATATATGCATGGGATTTTCTGGGTAGTCCTTTGATCCTTCTTTTATTTGGGGTTCTCTTATTAGTTTATTCAATGCTTTCACCTCATTTTCATTTATTATATTTATTTAAGAGACCTATTTTTGTTTTTTATTTATATCGGATGACTCCTTTCAATGTTATGTATTATTTATTTATTTATATGTTTCTTTTTGGCTGATATATTATTATTATATTATAGACACTTTTCTATCTCATATGTTCCATCCGTCTTTGATCCCTGTACTTATAGATATGAACGGGTAGAGGATCTGGGTTACTCGCTCAGAGAAGTGTGCAGAATACATATAGTGCATTCATGAGCGTACTCTATCTCTTCCTTGCTTTACGGCAGAAGCATGAATATAATACCCTAAAACCACGAGGGCTGACGGACAAATCCACCTACTGTGTCGTAGCTGCTATCTTGTGAAAAGTTTACTGAGTGATATAATGTGCCTTGCTGCAAATGATGCTTTGTTTTTATTTAAAGCTTGGTGCACTGAAAACATTGTCCACACTCAAAGATTGAATTTTCAATTTGTCTGCTACAGTCATCTTCATGAGCGGCTGAGTCAACTGGCGCGCAAAGATCCACTCGCGCACTGAAAAGTCCAGATTCTTCCTCGTCTGTATGGGGAACCACATAGATTTTATCTTTCCGCCCGCGCTGCAAACGCCTGCGGTCAGATTTCGCTACAAAGTACAAAGGTGCTTGATAATGGTGGTGAAATGTCCCTGGGCCTGAAGTTAGAGCACTTAGCAAAGTCGCGTTAGCTATAGAAAGGAGGCAGCCCCAGTTCAACACTATGACTTGTGCGCCAATTACCTGGATGCAGGCGCCATGGATGGAGAGTCTGTTTTCTGGAAACTTTCCTGCTATTACTCTCCCCAACTTCCTCTCAGTTGAAAGATACAGTTTAGACAGTGCGCTCGACCACCCGCGTGATCGTGAACGTTTTCTGGCAGATGGTTTGGTGAGACATTCTAAACTCCACAACTGTTTTTTTCGTGGACACAGGTTATCAAGCGGTAGTGAGTCCCTGGGTCGCGCGCCTCTTTCAGTCATCCCTCGAACTGAGTCGCTCATACTCTCAGCAGTGGCTGCTTTTAGGACTGGCTTCTCGACGGAGTGTCTTTTCTTGTGTGTACTTTCTGACTTTATTAGCGTCACAGACAGATTGCTACTTCTTCAGAGGTCGTCCTTCTGCCCCTGGTTCAATCCTGCAGAGGGTCAACAAGAGGACAATGGGTTATTACAGTCACCAGAGCTCAATAGTATAAGTTTGCATGAGCGTGGCTTATAGTTTACCTGTGGTTGTTATATAGATACGTAATTATACCGGAAAGTTTTCTGACCGTGGGGGTCTTTGAAGTGTCAATCCCCTGGGTGGGTGACGTTTTCAGGTTTCTTTATGTACAGAAACCCTTGGTTCTTATGCAGGATCCTGTGTCTATCTGCCTTGCATCGTCAAGTAGCGTATCACTCTACCTTACTTATTTCGGCGCAGAATCGGCAGTCCAAATGCTTTTGCAGCGCTCGCTAGTCAGCTTTTCTCAAATGCTTGTTTTTTTTAAGCTTGGCAGCACGATTCCGTACCTATTTCCTGTCCTTACTGATGTTAACTCATATTTGCCAGGTCAAAGCATTCATCTCCAGGCTTCGAATGCTAGGTTGTTCAACTCACCTCACAAAAGAGTTCTGCTCTATTTTTGTGGGAAAACCACAGACAGTGACCCAAGGGTGGTCTATTGCATATTATGTAGTAAATGGTTTTACATGGGACAATTGCTCCTGGCCTGCAAGTAGAATGTACTGTTAGGCGGCCTGTTAGTCCTTAGTTAGGTCAGCCTTCAGTTGGAAAAATACCGGGGCAGCAGTCTTCTCCAACTGGCAGCAGCCTCAGGATGCCATCGGAATTCCCTACTGGCACTTTTTCTTCCCTTGTGCTTTCTTCACTTTTCCCCGTCTCATGAGACAGTGTTAGGGCCAGCTGAACTGGAGCTGTCGTTTTTTGGACACTTTCGAGGGTGGAGCTGTATACTGTTCAGCAACCCCCAACGTTGTTTGACAGGTTATCAACTCGATCGAGCCATGCGCGCTCCTTCTTGAAGGAAGGTTCTGTTCGCCAATCTGGATGCTATTCAAGGCATTGGTGCGTCTCTTCGTTTCAACGGGCGACTTCCCGTTGGCTTTCTGCTAGACGTTGTATTGACTTATTAGCGCTCCTAGGATTTGATTTGGACTTGGCATCAGTTCCTTGCCTTGTTCGGCGAATAATGAGCATTAGGGGACTGTTTGGTGCTGCAGAGGCACAAGGGAGGTTAGGTTGGGTTATGTGTTATTACCGTACGTCCATGGGACTCCTCCAGAGCTCACATATCTAGCCTAGACACGTCGGTTTACGTTTAGGGATCTGTTTGTATCCGCGGTTTCTAGAGGTACGCAGGTTCTTATCGGCGGGTGTGGTGGTCGTTGAGTTCAAATATCCGGGTGAGTGACTTTCAGGTTTCTTATGGCTGTACAGAAACCTTTATTGCCCTTATGGACTCTATGTAGTTTAGTCCTGCACTCTGCAATCAAGGAGGCGCGTCTCACTCTACTTTCTTTTCCGGGGGCAGAATGCACACAATGCTCGCACTCGCTAGGTTCTCAGCATTTCTCAACATGGTGGCATTTTGTTTTTTTTGTTCAAAGGCTTTGCTGGCCACACGCCACGCCACTAGTTCTCCGCGTCATTCGGCCATGGGATATTCCTTCAAGGCTGAATGCTAGGGCCTGAAGGAGTTTGTGGTTATTGCGGGAATCACAAAAGGTGCCCATCTACAGTTGTATGTCCTAAAAGGTACGCAAGGTGCTAGATGGGAAACTGGTCTCTGGTTCTCGAAGTTTAGTAAGTAGGGAATTAGCTTCGGCTGTTTATGCCGTGTCTTAAGAGCTAGGCTAGCAGAACGCCCCCCTGTAATGTTTGCAAAAGAGCTGGGGCAGTCTCACTAAATAGGAGAGGCTCGGATGAAATGGCTGACGCGTGGCTCACTTCTTGTCCCTTCCATTACTCTCATTTGAGACAGTTTAGGCACAGCTCGATGGAGCTGCGTACTTTTTTGCCCAGACGCGTGCGTGCCCAATCCGATACCCACAACCTTTGGGCCCAGGTCTAATTCAACCATAGCCCGCGCCTTCTAGTTTCAAGCCTTTGAAGCCTACCTTGCAGAGCCCATTGGATTTCTCCTCCTTTTAGGACTGCGGGGTGCTCTCTCTTTTAACGTGTTTGGTATTTGATTAAATTAGGCAGAAGATTGATTCCGAGCTCCCTAGCCCCCGGGATACACTTGCACGCAGTGTCAACTCAAGAGGACAATGAGGCACGCTTTCTCTCACAGTCTATTGCCAGAAACCCAATAGATATCAAAGCGTCTCTTAGTTGTTCCTGTGGTGTAATGGTTAACGTCAGGTTTCTGACTGTGGGTCTTGAGTTCAAATCCCGGGTCGGCGTGACTTTTGCGTTTTCTTTATGCCGTCTGTACATGACGTCCTGCTACTCGTTCTAGTGCAGATCTGCAATCTGCCAATCAAGATGCGTACTTCTATCTTTCTTTTCGGCAAGAATCGCACTACACGCTGCGTTTGCTAGTCCTGTCCTTGCTTGCTCAGCAATGCCTTGTTTTCTTCTTTAAGCTTGGCACAGAACCAAACTGTTCCTCATTAATCAATTTGCCAATGGTTAATCGCTTTCGAGCGCTCGATGGGTCAACCCAAGAAACGCATGTTCTGTATGGGAAACCACATACCTGGCTAGAATGTTGATGCAAAAAGACAAGGTGCTCCACTGATGGGGAATGTGGCCCTGGCCTGATAGTAAGTCACACTTAGCTGGCGTTTACGCTGTTAGTAAGTGAGCGCCCTCTCGTGTTACTGCTAAGAAATAGAGCTGGGCCGCCAACATGCGATAGTGGGCTGGCAGTGGAGTGACTATCTGGACTTGCCCTTCCATTCACTCTCATGAGCCAGTTTTAGGCACAGCTGGGGATGCTTTTCCCTTACCCTGCGTTTTTTGGCAGAGGTGGGGATCGACTCTCCTAGCGCAACCTTTTTGTGACCAAGTGTTTATGCACGCATAAGCCCGCTTGCGCTCTATCTCCAACTTGCACTATTCAATGCAGTGCTCTTTTTAAGACTGTGTGTGCTCAGGTTGGTATTCGGACTTTTATTAGGCAGAAGATTGGACTTTCCAGCCCCTGCCGGTCAATGCAGAGGCAACAAGAGGACAATGGGTATTTACAGTCATACCAGAACCATATAGCATAATGGGGTCCCTACGTTTCCCTGTGGTGTAATGGTTAAAACGCAGGTTTCTGACTGTGGGAGTCTTGAGTTCAATCCCGGGTCGGTGACTTTTCAGGTTTCTTTATGGCTGTAACAGAACCTTTATTCTATGCCTAGGATTCTGCAATCTGCAATCAAAGAGCGTACTCTACTTTCTTTTCTGGCAGAATCGTCACCAAAGCTGCCACTCGTCTAGTCTGCTTTCTCAAATGCTTGTTTTGGGTTAAGCTTGGCACAGAACCACTGTCCTCATTAATCAATTTGCCAAGGTCAACTTCAGGCTGATGCTAGGCAAACCCCAAAAAAGAGTTTCTTGTATAGTGGGAAAAAATAACCCGACCACGTTGATGCCAAAAGGCAAGGTGCTAGAGTGGGAAAGCCATTGGCACTGGAAGTAGAAGTAGCATAGCGGCGTAGCTCTAGAGATGGACTGAGTCTCCAGTATGGTGGTTATTGGGCACAGCACATATGGAAGGCGGATGATGGAGACAATGGAACTTCATTGCGCCTCTCTGCCATTCCACTCCGCTGGGGGCCAGACAGTTTTCATGGGCACACGCTGACTAGATGCTGCGTTTTTGGCAGAGGTGGGAATGTCTGGCCGTAATACTCAGACTTTCTTGGCACCAGGTACGGTTCTGAGTCGCAGTATCGGGTTAGTGTGGACTCTCATTGCTGCAGCGCGGCTTATGCACAGCCGTAGAGCGTGGTAAGCCTATGGTGAAGCTCAGGCTATTCTTTAGGGGGACTCGAGGGCTCTCCAGGTTGGTATTTTGACTTTAGTTTTCTAGGTTAGTAGATTTTTGACTTCCAGCCCCTGCCGGTCAATGCGTATGATGGCATCGTACAAGTAGGACATATGGGTTATTACAGTCATCCCAGCAACCAATCAGCATAAGGTCTAGTGTCCTTCCCTTGCTGGTGTGTACAATACCGGTTATGTACCCGTCACGGTTGTTTTTTTTTGACCGTCCGGGTTCTGTTCGGACAACTTATATATTTCCCCGGGTTGTACGTGTTACTTTTTTTTGCAGGTTTCTTATGGCTGTATGCACCGTAGACGCGCTGTGGTATTCTATGCACGACTCTGCAATACTGCAATCACACGTATGGGCGTGTCTATCTCTTCTTTTCCCCGGGCAGAATCGTGCGCACCAAGCTGCACACCTCCGTCATGGCTATGTCAGGCTGTGCATTTCGTTGTAATGCATTGCTCTCTGCTCGCTTTTTTTTTTAGAGCTTGGTCACCACATCGCATATCTCTGGTCCTCATTAATTCAATTTGCACGTCAAAGTCAACCGCTTCTGAGCTGAGTGTGCCTACTGCACTCCATAACCCCAAAAAGAGTTTGTATGGGGAAAAGTAACCTCAAGTTGAAATGGCATAAAGACAAAGTGCTTGAGTGGGAAATGCCTCTGGCCTAAGTAGAGAGTATAGCAGCGTTAGCTTAGAAGGTGTACAGCCCCAGTTCTGCAAAGGGTGCAGCCGCCCGTCAATATGGAACGGGCTAGCGAGACTCGGACTACTGGCGCACGCCTTGTGCGCACCGTCTTCGGTGTCGAGACACGTTCAGACAGTGCTGACCTTCGGAGACTGCGCTGTCATTGGCAGAGGTCTGCGGCGGGAATCGACGCCTCCACAAGCTCCTTTGACCAGGTATAATACAGCCATAGCCGCGTTCTTCGTTACGACCTATAAACTCGGCAGCGCCTTTTCAAGCAGGCTCTTTTAGGACTGGGCCTCAGGTTGTATCCGGACTTTATTTAGGCAGAAGATGTGATCGGTTCTCAGCCCACTGAGTCCTGGATTCCCATGCAGCAGCGCACAAGAGGAGTCAATGGGTTTATTACGTCATCTCGAACCAAGGTAGTCATAATTCGCGTAGTGTCTAGTTTTCGTCCTGTTGTTGTAATTCGGTTCTAAAAGACTGGTAAGGGTTTTTGACCAGGGGGGGTCTTAGTTTCAAATCCTGGGGGGTGACTTTTTTTCAGGTTTCTTTATGGGCTGTACCAGAACCCTTTATCATTGCCTATACGCAGATTCTGCAATCTGCAATCAGAGCGTACTCGTACTTTCTTTTTCCGGCCCAGAAACCTCTCCTACTAGAAAGCCGCGTCGCGACTCGCTATGCCATCCAGCTTCTCAATGCTTCGTCTTTTTTTTCCAAGCTTGGTGCAACAGATTACCACTGTCCTCATTAATTCCTTTTGCCAAGGATCCAACTTAGGCCTGATGTAGGCAATTAGTGTTGCGGAAAAAGAGTTCTGTTATGGGGGAAAAAATAGCCGCCTCTCAAGTTGCATTGCAAAATGTGGTATCCATGGTGTCTGAGACCTCGGGGAATTGTGGCTCTTGATTACTACGCAGTATTCAGTAGCGGGCGCGTAGGCTTAGAGCGATCGGTCCCCAGTTGGAAAAGGGCGCTAAGCCAAATTGGACAGGCGGCATGCCATGGATTCTACTGGCACTTGCCTTCCATACTTCATGAGACAGTTTAGGCACAAGCTGACTGGAGCTGCATTTTTGGCAGAGGTGGAATCGAACCCAAACCTTTTGGACCAGGTTAATTCACCCTAGCCGGCGCTCTAAAACCACTGAGCTATTCAAGCGGCTCTTTTAAGGACTGGGGCCTTCAGGTGGTATTGACTTTTATTAGCAGACGATTGGATTCCAGCCTGCCGGTCAATTGGGCAGAGGCACAAGAGGAACTAATGGGTTATTACAGTCATCCAGAAACAATAGTAATAGGTCTAGTTTCCTGTGTGTAATGGTTAAACTGAAGTTTCTGGGACCGTGGGGTCTTGAGTTCAAATCCTGGGTGGGGTGACTTTTCAGGGTTTCTTTATGGGCTGTACAGACCTTTATTCTATGCAGATTCTGCATCTGCAATCAAGAAGCGTACTCTACTTTCTTTTCGGCAGAATCGCACAAAAAGTGCACTCGGCTAGTCAGCTTCTCAAATGCTTGTTTTTTTTAAGCTTGGCACAGAACCATGTCCTCATTAATCAATTTTGCCAAGGTCAACTTCAGGCTGATGCTAGGCAAACCCCAAAAAGAGTTCTGTATGGGAAAAATTACTCCAAGTTGATGCAAAAGGCAAGGTGCTAAGATGGGAAAGCCCTGGCCTGAAGTCGAGTAAATAGCGGCGTAGCTTAGAAGGGACAGCCCCAGTTGGAAAAAGGGGCGGCCAAATGGAAGGCGGATGAGTGGACTACTGGCACTGCCCTTCCATCACTCTCATGAGACAGTTTAGGCACAGCTGACTGGAGCTGCGTTTTTGGCAGAGGTGGGAATCGAACCACAACCTTTTGGACCAGGTTATCAACCATAGCCGCGCGCTCTAACAACTGAGCTATTTCAAGCAGGGCTTTTTTAGGACTGGGCCTCAGGTTGGTATGACTTTATTAGGCAGAAGATTGACTTCCAGCCTGCCGGTCAATGCAGAGGGCAACAAGAGGACAATGGGTTATTACAGTCATCCAGAAACCATTAGCATAAGGTCTAGTTTCCATGTGGTGGTAATGGTTAAAACACAGGATTCCTGACCGTGGGGTCTAGAGTTCAAAATCCTGGTGGGTGACTTTTCAGGTTTCTTTTATGGCTGTACAGAACTTTATTCTATGCAGATCTGCATCTGCAATCTGCAATCAAGAGCGTACTCTACTTTCTTTTCGGCAGAATCGCACCAAAGCTGCACTCGCTAGTCAGCCAGCTTCTCAAATGCTTGTTCTTTTTTAAGCTTGGCACAGAACCACTGTCCTCATTAAATCAATTTGCCAAGGTCAACTTCAGGCTGATGCTAGGCAACCCCAAAAGAGTTCTGTATGGGGAAAAAATACCCAGTTGATGCAAAAACAGGTGCTAGATGGGAAGCCCTGGCCTGAAGTAGAAGTACATTAGCGGCGTAGCTTGAGGACAGCCCGCTGCAAAAAGGGCAGCCAATGGGAAGGCGGATGATGGACTTACTGGCAACTTGCCTTCCATCACTCTCGATGAGAAAGTTTAGGCAAGCTGACTGGAGCTGGTTTTTGGCAGAGGTGGAATCGAAACCCACAACCTTTGGACCAGGTTATCACCATAGCCGCGCGCTCTACACTGAGCTATTCAAGCAGGAATCTTTTAGGACTGGGCCTCAGGTTGGTATTGACTTTATTGGCAGAAGATTGACTTCCAGCCTGCCGGTCAAATGCAGGGCACAAGAGGACAATGGGTTATTACAGTCATCCAGAAAATAGGCATAAGGTCTAGTTTCCTGTGGTGTAATGTTAAAACGCAAGGTTTTCTGAACCGTGGGGTCTGAGTTTTCAAATCCCGGGTGGGTGACTTTTCAGGTTTTCTTTATGGCTGTACAGAACCCTTTATTCTATGCAGATCTGCAATCTGCAATCAAGAGCGTACTCTACTTTCTTTTCGGCGAAATCACACAAAGCTGCACTCGCTAGTCCTGCTTCTCAAATGCTTGTTTTTTTTTAAGCTTGGCACAGAACACTGTCCTCATTAATCAATTTGCAAGGTCAACTTCAGGCTTGATGCTAGGCAAACCCCAAAAGAGTTCTGTCTGGGGAAAAAATACCCAAGTTGATGGCAAAAAGGCAAGTGCTTGATGGAAATGCCTGGCCTGAATAGAAAGTACATAGGGCGTAGCTTGAAGGAGCAGCCCCAAGTTGGGAAAAAGGGGCAGCCCAAATGGAAGGGCGGATGATGGACTACTGGCACTGTGCCCTTCCATACATCTCATGAGACAGTTGTTAGGCACGAGCTGACTAGAGCTTGCGTTTTGGCAGAGGTGGAATCGAACCCACAACCTTTTGGACCAGGTTATCAACCATAGCCGCGCGCTCTACCAACTGAGCTATTCAAGCAGGCTCTTTTTAGGACTGGGCCCTCAGGTTGGTATTGACTTTATTAGGCAGAAGATTGACTTCCAGCCCTGCCGGTCAATGCAGAGGCACAAGAGGACAATGGGTTATTACAGTCATCCAGAACCAATAGCATAAGGTCTAGTTTCCTGTGGTGTAATGGTTAAAACGCAGGTTTCTGACCGTTGGGGTCTTGAGTTCAAATCCTGGGGTGGGTGACTTTTCAGGTTTCTTTATGGCTGTACAGAACCCTTTATTCTATGCAGATCTGCAATCTGCAATCAAGAGCGTACTCTACTTTCTTTTCGGCAGAATCGCACCAAAGCTGCACTCGCTAGTCAGCTTCTCAAATGCTTGTTTTTTTTAAGCTTGGCACAGAACCACTGTCCTCATTAATCAATTTGCCAAGGTCAACTTCAGGCTGATGCTAGGCAAACCCCAAAAAGAGTTCTGTATGGGGAAAAAATACCCAAGTTGATGCAAAAGCAAGGTGCTAGATGGGAAAGCCCTGGCCTGAAGTAGAAGTACATAGCGGCGTAGCTTAGAAGGACAGCCCCAGTTGGAAAAAGGGGCAGCCAAATGGAAGGCGGATGATGGACTACTGGCACTTGCCCTTCCATCACTCTCATGAGACAGTTTAGGCACAGCTGACTGGAGCTGCGTTTTTGGCAGAGGTGGGAATCGAACCCACAACCTTTTGGACCAGGTTATCAACCATAGCCGCGCGCTCTACCAACTGAGCTATTCAAGCAGGCTCTTTTAGGACTGGGCCTCAGGTTGGTATTGACTTTATTAGGCAGAAGATTGACTTCCAGCCCTGCCGGTCAATGCAGAGGCACAAGAGGACAATGGGTTATTACAGTCATCCAGAACCAATAGCATAAGGTCTAGTTTCCTGTGGTGTAATGGTTAAAACGCAGGTTTCTGACCGTGGGGTCTTGAGTTCAAATCCCGGGTGGGTGACTTTTCAGGTTTCTTTATGGCTGTACAGAACCCTTTATTCTATGCAGATCTGCAATCTGCAATCAAGAGCGTACTCTACTTTCTTTTCGGCAGAATCGCACCAAAGCTGCACTCGCTAGTCAGCTTCTCAAATGCTTGTTTTTTTTAAGCTTGGCACAGAACCACTGTCCTCATTAATCAATTTGCCAAGGTCAACTTCAGGCTGATGCTAGGCAAACCCCAAAAAGAGTTCTGTATGGGGAAAAAATACCCAAGTTGATGCAAAAGGCAAGGTGCTAGATGGGAAAGCCCTGGCCTGAAGTAGAAGTACATAGCGGCGTAGCTTAGAAGGACAGCCCCAGTTGGAAAAAGGGGCAGCCAAATGGAAGGCGGATGATGGACTACTGGCACTTGCCCTTCCATCACTCTCATGAGACAGTTTAGGCACAGCTGACTGGAGCTGCGTTTTTGGCAGAGGTGGGAATCGAACCCACAACCTTTTGGACCAGGTTATCAACCATAGCCGCGCGCTCTACCAACTGAGCTATTCAAGCAGGCTCTTTTAGGACTGGGCCTCAGGTTGGTATTGACTTTATTAGGCAGAAGATTGACTTCCAGCCCTGCCGGTCAATGCAGAGGCACAAGAGGACAATGGGTTATTACAGTCATCCAGAACCAATAGCATAAGGTCTAGTTTCCTGTGGTGTAATGGTTAAAACGCAGGTTTCTGACCGTGGGGTCTTGAGTTCAAATCCCGGGTGGGTGACTTTTCAGGTTTCTTTATGGCTGTACAGAACCCTTTATTCTATGCAGATCTGCAATCTGCAATCAAGAGCGTACTCTACTTTCTTTTCGGCAGAATCGCACCAAAGCTGCACTCGCTAGTCAGCTTCTCAAATGCTTGTTTTTTTTAAGCTTGGCACAGAACCACTGTCCTCATTAATCAATTTGCCAAGGTCAACTTCAGGCTGATGCTAGGCAAACCCCAAAAAGAGTTCTGTATGGGGAAAAAATACCCAAGTTGATGCAAAAGGCAAGGTGCTAGATGGGAAAGCCCTGGCCTGAAGTAGAAGTACATAGCGGCGTAGCTTAGAAGGACAGCCCCAGTTGGAAAAAGGGGCAGCCAAATGGAAGGCGGATGATGGACTACTGGCACTTGCCCTTCCATCACTCTCATGAGACAGTTTAGGCACAGCTGACTGGAGCTGCGTTTTTGGCAGAGGTGGGAATCGAACCCACAACCTTTTGGACCAGGTTATCAACCATAGCCGCGCGCTCTACCAACTGAGCTATTCAAGCAGGCTCTTTTAGGACTGGGCCTCAGGTTGGTATTGACTTTATTAGGCAGAAGATTGACTTCCAGCCCTGCCGGTCAATGCAGAGGCACAAGAGGACAATGGGTTATTACAGTCATCCAGAACCAATAGCATAAGGTCTAGTTTCCTGTGGTGTAATGGTTAAAACGCAGGTTTCTGACCGTGGGGTCTTGAGTTCAAATCCCGGGTGGGTGACTTTTCAGGTTTCTTTATGGCTGTACAGAACCCTTTATTCTATGCAGATCTGCAATCTGCAATCAAGAGCGTACTCTACTTTCTTTTCGGCAGAATCGCACCAAAGCTGCACTCGCTAGTCAGCTTCTCAAATGCTTGTTTTTTTTAAGCTTGGCACAGAACCACTGTCCTCATTAATCAATTTGCCAAGGTCAACTTCAGGCTGATGCTAGGCAAACCCCAAAAAGAGTTCTGTATGGGGAAAAAATACCCAAGTTGATGCAAAAGGCAAGGTGCTAGATGGGAAAGCCCTGGCCTGAAGTAGAAGTACATAGCGGCGTAGCTTAGAAGGACAGCCCCAGTTGGAAAAAGGGGCAGCCAAATGGAAGGCGGATGATGGACTACTGGCACTTGCCCTTCCATCACTCTCATGAGACAGTTTAGGCACAGCTGACTGGAGCTGCGTTTTTGGCAGAGGTGGGAATCGAACCCACAACCTTTTGGACCAGGTTATCAACCATAGCCGCGCGCTCTACCAACTGAGCTATTCAAGCAGGCTCTTTTAGGACTGGGCCTCAGGTTGGTATTGACTTTATTAGGCAGAAGATTGACTTCCAGCCCTGCCGGTCAATGCAGAGGCACAAGAGGACAATGGGTTATTACAGTCATCCAGAACCAATAGCATAAGGTCTAGTTTCCTGTGGTGTAATGGTTAAAACGCAGGTTTCTGACCGTGGGGTCTTGAGTTCAAATCCCGGGTGGGTGACTTTTCAGGTTTCTTTATGGCTGTACAGAACCCTTTATTCTATGCAGATCTGCAATCTGCAATCAAGAGCGTACTCTACTTTCTTTTCGGCAGAATCGCACCAAAGCTGCACTCGCTAGTCTGCTTCTCAAATGCTTGTTTTTTTTAAGCTTGGCACAGAACCACTGTCCTCATTAATCAATTTGCCAAGGTCAACTTCAGGCTGATGCTAGGCAAACCCCAAAAAGAGTTCTGTATGGGGAAAAAATACCCAAGTTGATGCAAAAGGCAAGGTGCTAGATGGGAAAGCCCTGGCCTGAAGTAGAAGTACATAGCGGCGTAGCTTAGAAGGACAGCCCCAGTTGGAAAAAGGGGCAGCCAAATGGAAGGCGGATGATGGACTACTGGCACTTGCCCTTCCATCACTCTCATGAGACAGTTTAGGCACAGCTGACTGGAGCTGCGTTTTTGGCAGAGGTGGGAATCGAACCCACAACCTTTTGGACCAGGTTATCAACCATAGCCGCGCGCTCTACCAACTGAGCTATTCAAGCAGGCTCTTTTAGGACTGGGCCTCAGGTTGGTATTGACTTTATTAGGCAGAAGATTGACTTCCAGCCCTGCCGGTCAATGCAGAGGCACAAGAGGACAATGGGTTATTACAGTCATCCAGAACCAATAGCATAAGGTCTAGTTTCCTGTGGTGTAATGGTTAAAACGCAGGTTTCTGACCGTGGGGTCTTGAGTTCAAATCCCGGGTCGGTGACTTTTCAGGTTTCTTTATGGCTGTACAGAACCCTTTATTCTATGCAGATCTGCAATCTGCAATCAAGAGCGTACTCTACTTTCTTTTCGGCAGAATCGCACCAAAGCTGCACTCGCTAGTCAGCTTCTCAAATGCTTGTTTTTTTTAAGCTTGGCACAGAACCACTGTCCTCATTAATCAATTTGCCAAAGTCAACTTCAGGCTGATGCTAGGCAAACCCCAAAAAGAGTTCTGTATGGGGAAAAAATACCCAAGTTGATGCAAAAGACAAGGTGCTAGATGGGAAAGCCCTGGCCTGAAGTAGAAGTACATAGCAGCGTAGCTTAGAAGGACAGCCCCAGTTGCAAAAAGGGGCAGCCAAATGAACGGCGGATGATGGACTACTGGCACTTGCCCTTCCATCACTCTCGTGAGACAGTTTAGACAGTGCTGACTGGAGCTGCGTTTCTGGCAGAGGTGGGAATCAAACCCACAACCTTTTGGACCAGGTTATCAACCATAGCCGCGCGCTCTACCAACTGAGCTATTCAAGCAGGCTCTTTTAGGACTGGGCCTCAGGTTGGTATTGACTTTATTAGGCAGAAGATTGACTTCCAGCCCTGCCGGTCAATGCAGAGGCACAAGAGGACAATGGGTTATTACAGTCATCCAGAACCAATAGCATAAGGTCTAGTTTCCTGTGGTGTAATGGTTAAAACGCAGGTTTCTGACCGTGGGGTCTTGAGTTCAAATCCTGGGTGGGTGACTTTTCAGGTTTCTTTATGGCTGTACAGAACCCTTTATTCTATGCAGATCTGCAATCTGCAATCAAGAGCGTACTCTACTTTCTTTTCGGCAGAATCGCACCAAAGCTGCACTCGCTAGTCAGCTTCTCAAATGCTTGTTTTTTTTAAGCTTGGCACAGAACCACTGTCCTCATTAATCAATTTGCCAAGGTCAACTTCAGGCTGATGCTAGGCAAACCCCAAAAAGAGTTCTGTATGGGGAAAAAATACCCAAGTTGATGCAAAAGGCAAGGTGCTAGATGGGAAAGCCCTGGCCTGAAGTAGAAGTACATAGCGGCGTAGCTTAGAAGGACAGCCCCAGTTGGAAAAAGGGGCAGCCAAATGGAAGGCGGATGATGGACTACTGGCACTTGCCCTTCCATCACTCTCATGAGACAGTTTAGGCACAGCTGACTGGAGCTGCGTTTTTGGCAGAGGTGGGAATCGAACCCACAACCTTTTGGACCAGGTTATCAACCATAGCCGCGCGCTCTACCAACTGAGCTATTCAAGCAGGCTCTTTTAGGACTGGGCCTCAGGTTGGTATTGACTTTATTAGGCAGAAGATTGACTTCCAGCCCTGCCGGTCAATGCAGAGGCACAAGAGGACAATGGGTTATTACAGTCATCCAGAACCAATAGCATAAGGTCTAGTTTCCTGTGGTGTAATGGTTAAAACGCAGGTTTCTGACCGTGGGGTCTTGAGTTCAAATCCCGGGTGGGTGACTTTTCAGGTTTCTTTATGGCTGTACAGAACCCTTTATTCTATGCAGATCTGCAATCTGCAATCAAGAGCGTACTCTACTTTCTTTTCGGCAGAATCGCACCAAAGCTGCACTCGCTAGTCAGCTTCTCAAATGCTTGTTTTTTTTAAGCTTGGCACAGAACCACTGTCCTCATTAATCAATTTGCCAAGGTCAACTTCAGGCTGATGCTAGGCAAACCCCAAAAAGAGTTCTGTATGGGGAAAAAATACCCAAGTTGATGCAAAAGGCAAGGTGCTAGATGGGAAAGCCCTGGCCTGAAGTAGAAGTACATAGCGGCGTAGCTTAGAAGGACAGCCCCAGTTGGAAAAAGGGGCAGCCAAATGGAAGGCGGATGATGGACTACTGGCACTTGCCCTTCCATCACTCTCATGAGACAGTTTAGGCACAGCTGACTGGAGCTGCGTTTTTGGCAGAGGTGGGAATCGAACCCACAACCTTTTGGACCAGGTTATCAACCATAGCCGCGCGCTCTACCAACTGAGCTATTCAAGCAGGCTCTTTTAGGACTGGGCCTCAGGTTGGTATTGACTTTATTAGGCAGAAGATTGACTTCCAGCCCTGCCGGTCAATGCAGAGGCACAAGAGGACAATGGGTTATTACAGTCATCCAGAACCAATAGCATAAGGTCTAGTTTCCTGTGGTGTAATGGTTAAAACGCAGGTTTCTGACCGTGGGGTCTTGAGTTCAAATCCCGGGTGGGTGACTTTTCAGGTTTCTTTATGGCTGTACAGAACCCTTTATTCTATGCAGATCTGCAATCTGCAATCAAGAGCGTACTCTACTTTCTTTTCGGCAGAATCGCACCAAAGCTGCACTCGCTAGTCAGCTTCTCAAATGCTTGTTTTTTTTAAGCTTGGCACAGAACCACTGTCCTCATTAATCAATTTGCCAAGGTCAACTTCAGGCTGATGCTAGGCAAACCCCAAAAAGAGTTCTGTATGGGGAAAAAATACCCAAGTTGATGCAAAAGGCAAGGTGCTAGATGGGAAAGCCCTGGCCTGAAGTAGAAGTACATAGCGGCGTAGCTTAGAAGGACAGCCCCAGTTGGAAAAAGGGGCAGCCAAATGGAAGGCGGATGATGGACTACTGGCACTTGCCCTTCCATCACTCTCATGAGACAGTTTAGGCACAGCTGACTGGAGCTGCGTTTTTGGCAGAGGTGGGAATCGAACCCACAACCTTTTGGACCAGGTTATCAACCATAGCCGCGCGCTCTACCAACTGAGCTATTCAAGCAGGCTCTTTTAGGACTGGGCCTCAGGTTGGTATTGACTTTATTAGGCAGAAGATTGACTTCCAGCCCTGCCGGTCAATGCAGAGGCACAAGAGGACAATGGGTTATTACAGTCATCCAGAACCAATAGCATAAGGTCTAGTTTCCTGTGGTGTAATGGTTAAAACGCAGGTTTCTGACCGTGGGGTCTTGAGTTCAAATCCCGGGTGGGTGACTTTTCAGGTTTCTTTATGGCTGTACAGAACCCTTTATTCTATGCAGATCTGCAATCTGCAATCAAGAGCGTACTCTACTTTCTTTTCGGCAGAATCGCACCAAAGCTGCACTCGCTAGTCAGCTTCTCAAATGCTTGTTTTTTTTAAGCTTGGCACAGAACCACTGTCCTCATTAATCAATTTGCCAAGGTCAACTTCAGGCTGATGCTAGGCAAACCCCAAAAAGAGTTCTGTATGGGGAAAAAATACCCAAGTTGATGCAAAAGGCAAGGTGCTAGATGGGAAAGCCCTGGCCTGAAGTAGAAGTACATAGCGGCGTAGCTTAGAAGGACAGCCCCAGTTGGAAAAAGGGGCAGCCAAATGGAAGGCGGATGATGGACTACTGGCACTTGCCCTTCCATCACTCTCATGAGACAGTTTAGGCACAGCTGACTGGAGCTGCGTTTTTGGCAGAGGTGGGAATCGAACCCACAACCTTTTGGACCAGGTTATCAACCATAGCCGCGCGCTCTACCAACTGAGCTATTCAAGCAGGCTCTTTTAGGACTGGGCCTCAGGTTGGTATTGACTTTATTAGGCAGAAGATTGACTTCCAGCCCTGCCGGTCAATGCAGAGGCACAAGAGGACAATGGGTTATTACAGTCATCCAGAACCAATAGCATAAGGTCTAGTTTCCTGTGGTGTAATGGTTAAAACGCAGGTTTCTGACCGTGGGGTCTTGAGTTCAAATCCTGGGTGGGTGACTTTTCAGGTTTCTTTATGGCTGTACAGAACCCTTTATTCTATGCAGATCTGCAATCTGCAATCAAGAGCGTACTCTACTTTCTTTTCGGCAGAATCGCACCAAAGCTGCACTCGCTAGTCAGCTTCTCAAATGCTTGTTTTTTTTAAGCTTGGCACAGAACCACTGTCCTCATTAATCAATTTGCCAAGGTCAACTTCAGGCTGATGCTAGGCAAACCCCAAAAAGAGTTCTGTATGGGGAAAAAATACCCAAGTTGATGCAAAAGGCAAGGTGCTAGATGGAAAGCCCTGGCCTGAAGTAGAAGTACATAGCGGCGTAGCTTAGAAGGACAGCCCCAGTTGGAAAAAGGGGCAGCCAAATGGAAGGCGGATGATGGACTACTGGCACTTGCCCTTCCATCACTCTCATGAGACAGTTTAGGCACAGCTGACTGGAGCTGCGTTTTTGGCAGAGGTGGGAATCGAACCCACAACCTTTTGGACCAGGTTATCAACCATAGCCGCGCGCTCTACCAACTGAGCTATTCAAGCAGGCTCTTTTAGGACTGGGCCTCAGGTTGGTATTGACTTTATTAGGCAGAAGATTGACTTCCAGCCCTGCCGGTCAATGCAGAGGCACAAGAGGACAATGGGTTATTACAGTCATCCAGAACCAATAGCATAAGGTCTAGTTTCCTGTGGTGTAATGGTTAAACGCAGGTTTCTGACCGTGGGGTCTTGAGTTCAAATCCCGGGTGGTGACTTTCAGGTTTCTTTATGGCTGTACAGAACCCTTTATTCTATGCAGATCTGCAATCTGCAATCAAGAGCGTACTCTACTTTCTTTTCGGCAGAATCGCACCAAAGCTGCACTCGCTAGTCAGCTCTCAAATGCTTGTTTTTTTTAAGCTTGGCACAGAACCACTGTCCTCATTAATCAATTGCCAAGGTCAACTTCAGGCTGATGCTAGGCAAACCCAAAAAGAGTTCTGTATGGGGAAAAAATACCAAGTTGATGCAAAGGCAAGGTGCTAGATGGGAAAGCCCTGGCCTGAAGTAGAAGTACATAGCGGCGTAGCTTAGAAGGACAGCCCCAGTTTGCAAAAAGGGCAGCCAATGGAAAGGCGGATGATGGATACGGCACTTTGCCTTCCAATCACTCTCATGAAGACATTTAGGCACAGCTGACTGGAAGCTGCGTTTTTTTGGCAGAGGTGGGAATCCGAACGCCATCTCAAACCTCTTTGGACAGTGGTATCAACATAGCCTGCTGCGCTCTAACGCAACTGAGCTAAACAATTTTTCAAGCAGCGCTCTTATTAGGATTGGGCCGTCCCAAGTGTTGTAATATAGATTCTTAGATTAAGGCAGATACATTGACATAATCCAGCCAGGCTGCCCCGGTCAATGCAAGAGGCACAGAGGGACAATGGGTCTATTTTAAACAGTCATCAGAACCAATTAGTAATTAAGGTCTAGTTCCTGTGGGTAATGGTTAACAACGCAGGTTTCTGACCATTTTGGGGTCTTGAGTTCAAATCCTGGGTGGCGTGACTTTTCAGGTTTCTTTATGGCTGTACAGAACCTTTTATTTTCTATGGCAGATCTGCAAATCATCGGGCAATCAAGAGCGTACTGCTACCTGGGTCTTTTCGGGACAGACATCGCAGCAAAGGCTCCCGGTTAGGTCCAGCTTCTCAAATGTCTACTGGCTTTTTTTACGTTGCGCCCCACGCAGAACCAACTTGTCCTCGATTAATCAAGTTTGCCAAGGTCAAATCTTCAGGCTGATTTGCTAGGCAAGACCAAAAAGACGTTCTTGTATGGGGAAAATACCAAGTTGATGCAAAAGAGCAAGGTGCTAGATGCGTTTTCGGTTCCGCCAGAAGCACCTGGCCTGAAAGTAGAAGTACATAGTGGCGTAGCTTAGAAGGACAGCTCCCCAGTTTGGAAAACGGGGCCCAGGCCATAATGGAAGGCGATGATTGGACTCCTGGCACTTGCCCTTCCATCACTCTCATGAGACAGTTTAGGCACAGCTGACTTGAGCTGCGTCTTTTGGCAGAGGTGGGAATCGAACCCTTACTAAGCTTTTGGACCAGGGTTATCAACCATAGCGGGCAACCGTCTCTACCCAAAAGTGCATGCTACTTCAAGCACGGTCTCATTTTTAAGGCCTGTGGCTGCAGTGTCATTGACTTTATTAGGGCAAGAAGATTGAGCAATCCTCCAGCCCTGTCGCGCGTAATCAGAGGCAAAGAGGACAAATGGGTAATTTGACGACGACCAAGCCCAATAGCAATAAGGTCCTAGTTTCCTGTGGTGTAAATGGTTAAAACGGCAGGTTTCCTGACCGTGGGGTCTTTAGCTTCAAAATCCCGGGTGGGTGACTTTTCAGGGTTTTCTTATGGCTGTACAGTAAACCCTTTATTCTATGCAGATCTCAATCTGCAATCAAGAGCGTTACTCTACTTCTTTTCGGCAGAATCGCACCAAAGCTGACTCCTAGTCAGCTCTCATAATGGCATGTTTTTTTTTAAGCTTGGCACAGAACCACTGTCTCATTAATCAATTTGCACCAAGTCAACTTCAGGCTGCTGCTAGCAAACCCGCAAAAAGAGTTTCTGTATGGGGAATAAATAGCGCCAAGTGGATGCAAAAGACAAGGTGCTGATGGGAAAGCCCTGGCCGAAGTAGAAGTACATAGCAGGCCGTAGCTTGAAGGACAGCCCCAAGTTGGCAAAAAGGGGGCAAGCAAATGGGAAGGCGGATGAGGACTACTGGCACTTGCCTTCATCCTACTCATGAGACCAGTTTAGGCAACAGCTGACCTGGAGCTGCGTTTTTGGCAGAGGTGGGAATCGAACCCACAACCCTCCTCTTGGGACCAGGTTATCAAACCATAGGCCGCGCGTTCTACCACTGAGCTTTCAAGCAGGCTCTTTTAGGACTGGGCCTCAGGTTGGTAATTGACTTTATGAGGGGCAGAAGATTGACTTCCAGCCTGCGGTCATGCGAGGCACAAGAGGAAATGGGATTATACAGTGACAAAAAAAAAAAAATAAAAAAAAAAAACAAAAACCAAACCAATTAAAACGAACAAACAAAAAAAAAAAAAACATCCAGAACCAATAGCAATAAGGTCCTATCCCCTTTTGTTTCCTTGTGGTGTAACATGGTTTGAGAAAGCGCAGAGATTATCTGAACCGGTGGGGTCGTTTGAGTTCACCAATCCTCGGGTGGTGACTCTTTTTATTCAGGTTTCTTTATTTGGTCATGTACAAAAGCTCCTTTATTCTATGAAAGATCTGCCAAATCTTCAATCTTTCTATTAGAGCGGTTAAGCTACTTTTCTTTCGGGCAGAAATCGCACCAAAGGCTGCCAGCTCTGCTGAGTAAGGGATTGACTGCCCACAGACCTCTCTTCGGAAATGCCACTTGTTTTTTTTCGGTTAAGCTTGGCACCCTGAACCACTGTCCCTATTAATCAATTTGTCAGAAGTCACTTCAGGCTGCCCATGTTAGGATCTAAACCACCCTTAAATTGCATGTGTCTGGTAGTCGCGGGAAAAAATACCAAGTTGATGGGCAAAAGGGACATAGGTGCTAGATGGGAGAGCACGCCTGGTTCCTGAAGTATGTCTAAGTACAAACTAGCAGCGTAGCTTAGAAGGCCACAGCCCCAGTTGCAAAATAGCGTGGCTGCCCAAAGTCCAAAAAAATTTTTGTGAGGCCTAAAGAGATTCGGGCTTACTATTGAAAAAATGGGGGGACTACTAGGCACTTGCCCTTCCATACACGTCTCATGAAACACGTTTTAAGGCACAGTCAGGGCTGTACTGGAGCTGCTGTGGGTTATTTGGGCAGAGGTGGGAATCAAACCACAAACCTTTTGGACGGAGGTTATCAAACCATAGCCCGCGCGCGTCTACCAACTCAGAAGCGGTATTCAGAGGAGGCTCTGTATCGGGAGCCGCGGGCCTCATGGTTGGTATTTGATAAGGTATTGAGGCAAGTAAATTAACTTCTAACCCTGCCGGTCACATGCAAACAGAGGCACACAAGAGGACAACTCGGAGGCTTTACTATAACGGTCATAACCAGAACCAATAGCATAAGGTTTCCTAAAGTTGTCCTGATGGTGTAATGGTTAAAACGCAGGTTTCTGACCGGTAGGGGTCTTGGAGTTTCACAATCCTGGTGGGTGAACTTTTTCAGGTGGGGTCATTTAATGGCTTTCACATTGTTAATTTCTTCGCTTTCACTTTTCATCGGCAGGGGAGGTTTCTCGAATCTCGCCAATCAAGAGGCGTACTCTACGTTTCTTTTTCGCATGAAATTGCACCAAAAGGCTGCACTCGCTATTGTCCAGTGCTATCTGCACTGGTTTAGTTTTTAAGCTTGCACGCAGAACCACAGTACTCTATTAACTCAATTTGGCGACATCTCAAGCTGATGCTAGGCACCCCAAAAAGAGTTCCTGTATGGGAAAAAAATACCCAAGTTGATGCAAAGGCAAGGTGCTAGATGGGAAAGCCTGGCCTGAATAGAAGTACAATGAGGAGAGGCCGCATCGCTAGTGCAGTGAGCGCATATTGCGCTCGCTGCGCTAGAAGAGCCCGAATTTCCGTTTTAAAAAACGGAAATTCGGCTCTGTAACAGGTTACCAGAGGCTGTTTTGCCGCCCCTGAACTGGCCGCTCCGTGCCGCCTGAGGGCAAGATTCTCACCTTGTTACTCATGCCGGAGCGGCCTGCTGACTTATCCTTTGTATTCTTCAAATGCTTAATGTAGCTTTGTCTAGTCCATTGTGAAAACATGTGCCTAACACATTGCCAGTGATCTGCTGACACTCGAGGGAAAGGGGAAAGACATTGGACCTGCACATGTTGTCTCATATCCACTTCAATAGACATGCATGTGTAAAGCACAATGTTTCACTATTCATAAAAGATCCATAGTTGGTTACAGTTATACTGGTTAATCCACTCACATAGTGCTGGCATCTACAGGGGCGGTGGTTAATGAATAGCTAACATAGGCTCATAGCCTATCTGATTTTTATCCTACTCTGATCCCCATTGTACAGCAGCAGTCAATGTCTGCTTTATGGCAGCGGAGTTTCTAGCTATCTGATGACAGGCATTCAGGCCCAGTGGCTGCACAGATCCTATTCTGGATCCCCATTGTAAGCAGCCGTCCTGTCGCTGCCTTTTATGGCAGCTGAGAATTCTAGCTATCTGTATAACACAGCATTCAGTCCCAGCTGGCTGCACAGATCCTGTCTTGATCCGCATTGTAAGCAGCAGTCCTGTCCTGCTTTATGGCAGCTGAGTTTCTAGCTATCTGTATAACAGAGCATTCTGTCCCAGGGGCTGCAAGATCCTATTCTGATCCCCATGTAAGCAGCAGTCCTGCCCTGCCTTAGTAAATTGGCAGCTAATCTAGCTATCTGTATAACAGAACATCAGTCCAGTGGCGCACAGAGATCCTGTCTGATCCCACATGGTAAGCAGCAGTCGTGTTCCTGCTTTTATGGACATTTTAAGTGTGCCAATGATTGTGTTGAATGCTCGATCAGGCACGTTCAGGGGCTGCTGCTGCCTGAGCAGGACAGCCCCAATGCCGCCCCTCCATCCTGCTCGGCTCTTCTTACTCCCCAGCGTCGGAGCGGAGTGGAGGAGGCCGCATCGCTAGTGCAGTGAAGCGCTATTGCGCGCTCCTGCGCTAGAAGAGCCGAATCTTCCGTTTTAAAAAACGGAAATTCGGCTCTTAAAGTTACCAGAGCGGCTTTATGCCGCCCCTGGTAACTGGCCGCTTCCGTTTGCCGCCCTGAGGCCAAGATTTCTCACTTGTCTCAGGCCGAGCGCCCTGGCTCGACTTATCCTTGTATTTTCAATGCAATTAGCTGTTGGTTCTATTCCATTGTGAAACCATTGTGCCTTACACATTGCCAGTGTCTGCGACACCTCGAGGGGGAAGGGGAAAGACATGGACCTGCCACAATGTTTTGTACTCTATCACTCAATAGACATGCAATGTGTAAAAGCAACAATGTTTCACATATTCATAAAAGATCATTGTATGTTTACATTATACTGTTTAATCCACTCAATAGATGCTGGCATTACAGGAGGCGGTTAATGAATAGGCTAACATAGGCTATAGCCCTATCTGATCTGATCCTATCTGATCCCCATTGTAAGCAGCAGTCCTGTCCAGCTTTATGGCAGCTGAAGTTTCTAGCTATCTGTATAACAGAGCATTCAGTCCCAGTGGCTGCACAGATCCTGTCTGATCCCCATTGTAAGCACAGTCCTGCCCTGGCTTATGGCAGCTGAGATTCTAGCTATCTGTATAACAGAACATTCAGTCCCAGTGGCTGCACAGATCCTGTCTGATCCCCATTGTAAGCAGCAGTCCTGCCCTGCTTTATGGCAGCTGAGATTCTAGCTATCTGTATAACAGAACATTCTGTCCCAGTGGCTGCACAGATCCTATCTGATCCCCATTGTAAGCAGCAGTCCTGTCCTGCTTTATGGCAGCTGAGATTCTAGCTATCTGTATAACAGAACATTCTGTCCCAGTGGCTGCACAAGATCCTAATCTGATCCCCATTGTAAGCAGCAGTCCTGTCCTGCTTTATGGCAGCTGAGATTCTAGCTATCTGTATAACACAGCATTCAGTCCCAGTGGACTGCACAGATCCTGTCCTGATCCCCATTGTAAGCAGGCAGTCCTGTCCTGCTTTATGGCACATTTTAGTGGTGCCAATGATGTGTGAATGCTCGACTTATCCTTGTATTTTCAATGCTAATTAGCTTGGGTTCTATTCCATTGTGAAACCATTGTGCCTTACACCATTGCCAGTGTCCTGCTGACACTCGAGGGGGAGGGGAAAGACATGGACCTGCACAATGTTTGTCTCTATCCACTCAATAGACAGCTGGCAATGTGTAAAAGCACAATGTTTCACTATTCATAAAAGATCATAGTATGTTACAGTTATTACTGTTAATCCACTCAATAGATGCTGGCATTACAGGGGCGGGTTAATGAATAGGCTAACATAGGCTATAGCCTATCTGATCTGATCCTATCTGATCCCCATTGTAAGCAGCAGTCCTGTCCTGCTTTATGGCAGCTGAGTTTCTAGCTATCTATGCTCTGTTATATATGCGGGGCATGGCAGGCTTTGCACATCTGTTCACAAATGTTTATCTAATATTCCTCTGTATAATTATGTCCAAGGAACTGATTAAAAAACTAACTAGGGGTCGGGGGACCCTGCCGAAAATGTAGCCAAGGGGCCTCATGTAGTGTTAATCCGCCACTGGCTGGCAATGTGCAAGAACTATGGAATCCCTAGTCGTGTGAATAAACTGGAAACAAAATATATTCCCAAAATGAAAATTGTTTATTTTTTTGCACACTAGTACAGAGTGATATTCACCAAAACACTATAAAAGAAGATTTTTTAAAAATGACACTGTTAAATAATTAGCCTACAGTATGAGTGTTTGTAACAAAAAACACAAAAAACGCATCAGGCTGTGGACACAATAAAACTTTTACTCTGAACCAGTGCCTGTTGGAAGTCTGCCTTCACTTAGTGCCTGCTCTATCTTTGTTTGTCAGCTTGTCCGCCCACCCCCACATGCTGAGGGCTCAGGGCAGTGCATCTGGGCAATTTCCTTTGTGTGCTGAGTAAACGCTTCACTACTGAAAGGACCCCAAATCACAGAAATGTTTTCACTGTTAAATAAAATAACAAAGTAAGCAAAACACATTATTGCCTGTCTACTGCATATTTAGATAGCCTATACATATGTTGTCCATGCAACCGTTCTTTTTATCCTGAGCAGTGAGTTAACGGAGTCTTTAATTTTTTTTATTTCCTCTGGACCAACTAGAAAACGAATCTTTGTCTGGTACAGTATTTGTTTTGTTTGGCTTCACATACACTGTTTAGCAATAAATAGATCTGCCTTGGGCTTGTACTGTCTGTGTAGTTTGAATAAACATTTAACTAAAGAACCTCCATTTTGGCTCATCTATTTAGTCTTAGGGCTAGTCCACACGGGGAGATAGCGACGCGTTTGCGGTCGCGGCGACAAAGCGCCGCGACTGTCGCCGCGACCGGCGCAGGCGACAGTTTTGTATGGGCGCCTATGTAAAAACGCCTGTGCTAACCACACGAGGCGATGCGCTTTTCAACAGTCGCCTGAAAATGCCTCGCCAGGCTTTTTCAGGCGACTGTTGAAAAGCGCATCGCCTCGTGTGGTTAGCACAGGCGTTTTTACATAGGCGCCCATACAAAACTGTCGCCTGCGCCGGTCGCGGCGACTGTCGCGGCGCTTTGTCGCCGCGACCGCAAACGCGTCGCTATCTCCCCGTGTGGACTAGCCCTTAGAGGCCCAAAGGGCTTGTACAGCAGTATTACTTTCATGTACTGGAACTACTGTATATACATCCATTTTGCAAACCATTTGCCTTGTTTTAAATAGCTTTTGTTTAGCAGAGATCAAGCTCCGTCTGCCCTTGTTCAGATGATCTTGGTAGCCGAATAGAACCACAGCTAATTAGCATTTTAAAGCACAAGGATTAGTTGAGCATTCACACATCATTGGCACCACTTAAATGTAACAAAGGGTTTGGACTGACACACTTATTTGTGGATTCTGCAAAGAAAACAGTGAAGGGTGAAGAGAATTACTAGTACCAACGACTTCTCACAACTATAAAAAGACAATAGTGATCATTAAGTAAGACACTTTTACCAGCTATCACTATTGTGTATTTTGTATCCATGGCAAGTAATTGCTGCTAGTAGCTTTTTATCTGGGTAGCTAAAGGTGGCCATACACGGGCAGATAAAGCTGCCGATATCGGTCGTTTGGACCGATTTGACAGCTTATCTGCCCGTGTATTGCGGCTTCCGACGGGTCATTCCGATCGATATCTGCCCACGATATCGATCGGGAAGGTTGGATATTTACCCGACCGACCCGTCGGAGCCGCTTGGCGCATCGTAATTCGATCGTTCGGCCATACGGCCGAACGTTCGAATTACCCCCGATATAGCCACGCAGTTAGTGGCATATCGGGAAAGATCCGCTCGTTTGGCGATGTCGCCAAACGAGCGGATCTTTAAGTCTATGGCCACCTTAAGCCAAGTTTGAAATGTACATCCATTTACTTTAATGTAGCTCAGTGACATGTAATTAAAATGTACTTTTTTAAGTTTGTAAAACTTAAGTTGGCCATAGATGTACAGATTTTTAACAGATCCAATCCTCATCGTGAGACCAAGATCTTCTGAGAACCATCGTACAAACGTTCGAATTGTCCATCAACTAAAACGACCAATTTGCCAGGAAAACAAAGGGGAGCTGCCTGCTTGGCCCTGCAAACACAGATAGATTGTACTGGGACCGACAAAGATTTTTTAACCTGGCCGATCAATTTCCTGACAGATGGTCGGACGAAAAATCGTAAAGATGTTCCATCGTTCGAATCCCACTAACCTCACGATAATTTGACGGATCGGTCGGGCTGCGCTGAAATCGGTCGTCGCCAACGAAGAATCGTCGCGTCTATGGGGGCCTTAACTGTCTAACTGCTATGCAACAGCTACAGCTTTATGTGTAGTGAGAAAGATACATGGAGGCAGATGGAAAAAATAGAGAGACCGGGGGACAAATGTAATTTTGGGCTGAGACGGACACAGGGGATAAAGTAAAAATTGGGCTGATTGAGGTTTAAAGGGAATAAAGTAAAAATCAGGTTGAAAGGGGATTCAAACCTATGACCTTCCATTATCAAAACCAAATTCCCTAACCACTACTCTACAATAGGACTACAGCTTACTTTGCAGAAGATACACGTAGAAAAATGATCAAAGTAGAGAGACCGGGGGACAGATGTAATTTTGGCTGAGACGGATACATGGGATAAATTAAAAATTGGTGAGGCAGAGGGACAGAGCGGAAAATAAAAATCGGGCTGAGACAGGGACACAGGGATAAAGAAAAAAAATCGGGCTGAGAGAGAGATACAAGGAAAAAGTAAATATTGGGGTGGCAGAGGGACAAAGGGGATAAAGTAAAAATTGGGCTGAGAGAGGTTTAAAGGGAATAAAGTAAAAATTGGGCTGAGAGAGGTTTAAAGGGAATAAAGTAAAAATCGGGTTGAGAGGGGATTCAAACCTATGACCTTCCATTATCAAAACCAATTCCCTAACCACTACTCTACAATAGGGCTACAGCTTTCTTTGCTGAAGATACACGTAGAAAAATGATCATAGTAGAGAGACCGGGGGACAGATGTACACATGGGATAATGTAAAAATTGGGGAGGCAGAGGGAAAGAGCAGAAAATAAAAATTGAGCTGAGACAGTGACACAGGGTTAAAATAAAAATCGGGCTGAGACAAGGACACAGGGATAAAGTAAAAATCGAGCTGACACAGGGACACAGGGATAAAGTAAAAATCGAGCTGACACAGGGACACAGGGATAAAGTAAAAATCGGGCCGAGACAGGGACACAGGGATAAAGTAAAAATCGGGTTGAGACAGGGACACAGGGAAAAAGTAAATATTGGGGAGGCAGAGGGACAAAGGGTATAAAGTAAAAAATTGGGCTGAGAGGTTTAAGGGAATAAAGTAAAAATCGGGTTGAGAGGGGATTCAAACCTATGACCCTCCATTATCAAAATCAATTCCCTAACCACTACTCTACAATAGGACTACAGCTTACTTTGCAGAAGATACACGTAGAAAAATGATCAAAGTAGAGAGACCGGGGGACAGATGTAATTTTGGGCTGAGACGGATACATGGGATAAATTAAAAATTGGTGAGGCAGAGGGACAGAGCGGAAAATAAAAATCGGGCTGAGACAGGGACACAGGGATAAAGAAAAAAAATCGGGCTGAGAGAGAGATACAAGGAAAAAGTAAATATTGGGGTGGCAGAGGGACAAAGGGGATAAAGTAAAAATTGGGCTGAGAGAGGTTTAAAGGGAATAAAGTAAAAATTGGGCTGAGAGAGGTTTAAAGGGAATAAAGTAAAAATCGGGTTGAGAGGGGATTCAAACCTATGACCTTCCATTATCAAAACCAATTCCCTAACCACTACTCTACAATAGGGCTACAGCTTTCTTTGCTGAAGATACACGTAGAAAAATGATCATAGTAGAGAGACCGGGGGACAGATGTACACATGGGATAATGTAAAAATTGGGGAGGCAGAGGGAAAGAGCAGAAAATAAAAATTGAGCTGAGACAGTGACACAGGGTTAAAATAAAAATCGGGCTGAGACAAGGACACAGGGATAAAGTAAAAATCGAGCTGACACAGGGACACAGGGATAAAGTAAAAATCGAGCTGACACAGGGACACAGGGATAAAGTAAAAATCGGGCCGAGACAGGGACACAGGGATAAAGTAAAAATCGGGTTGAGACAGGGACACAGGGAAAAAGTAAATATTGGGGAGGCAGAGGGACAAAGGGTATAAAGTAAAAAATTGGGCTGAGAGGTTTAAAGGGAATAAAGTAAAAATCGGGTTGAGAGGGGATTCAAACCTATGACCCTCCATTATCAAAATCAATTCCCTAACCACTACTCTACAATAGGACTACAGCTTACTTTGCAGAAGATACACGTAGAAAAATGATCAAAGTAGAGAGACCGGGGGGACAGATGTAATTTTGGGCTGAGACGGATACATGGGATAAATTAAAAATTGGTGAGGCAGAGGGACAGAGCGGAAAATAAAAATCGGGCTGAGACAGGGACACAGGGATAAAGAAAAAAAATCGGGCTGAGAGAGAGATACAAGGAAAAAGTAAATATTGGGGTGGCAGAGGGACAAAGGGGATAAAGTAAAAATTGGGCTGAGAGAGGTTTAAAGGGAATAAAGTAAAAATTGGGCTGAGAGAGGTTTAAAGGGAATAAAGTAAAAATCGGGTTGAGAGGGGATTCAAACCTATGACCTTCCATTATCAAAACCAATTCCCTAACCACTACTCTACAATAGGGGCTACAGCTTTCTTTGCAGAAGATACACGTAGAAAAATGATCATAGTAGAGAGACCGGGGGGACAGATGTACACATGGGATAATGTAAAAATTGGGGAGGCAGAGGGAAAGAGCAGAAAATAAAAATTGAGCTGAGACAGTGACACAGGGTTAAAATAAAAATCGGGCTGAGACAAGGACACAGGGATAAAGTAAAAATCGAGCTGACACAGGGACACAGGGATAAAGTAAAAATCGGGCTGAGACAGGGACACAGGGATAAAGTAAAAATCGGGTTGAGACAGGGACACAGGGAAAAAGTAAATATTGGGGAGGCAGAGGGACAAAGGGTATAAAGTAAAAAATTGGGCTGAGAGGTTTAAAGGGAATAAAGTAAAAATCGGGTTGAGAGGGGATTCAAACCTATGACCCTCCATTATCAAAACCAATTCCCTAACCACTACTCTACAATAGGGCTACAGCTTTCTTTGCAGAAGATACACGTAGAAAAATGATCATAGTAGAGAGACCGGGGGACAGATGTACACATGGGATAATGTAAAAATTGGGGAGGCAGAGGGAAAGAGCAGAAAATAAAAATTGAGCTGAGACAGTGACACAGGGTTAAAATAAAATCGAGCTGACACAGGGACACAGGGATAAAGTAAAAATCGGGCTGAGACAGGGACACAGGGATAAAGTAAAAATCGGGTTGCGACAGGGACACAGGGAAAAAGTAAATATTGGGGAGGCAGAGGGACAAAGGGTATAAAGTAAAAAATTGGGCTGAGAGGTTTAAAGGGAATAAAGTAAAAATCGGGTTGAGAGGGATTCAAACTATGACCTTCCATTATCAAAACCAATTCCCTAACCACTACACTACTATTGGGCTATAGCTTTTGGTGCAGAATATACACGGAGGAAAATAGAGAGACCGCGGGAACAAATGTAAGTTCGGGCTGAGACGGACACATGGGATAATGCAAAAATTGGGGAGGCAGAGGGACAGAGCGCAAAATAAAAATTGGCTGAGAGAGGGACAAAGGAGATAAAGTGAAAATTAGGCAGAGGGGGGATTCAAAACTATGACTTTAAATTACCAAAAGCAGCACCCTAACCACACTTCACTACAATATGGCTATAGCTCTGTTTGTAGTGTGAAAGATACCCTGAGGCAGATGAAAAAAATAGAGATATGGGACAGATATAATATTGGTCTGAGATGGACACAGGAGATTAAGTAAAAATCGGGGAGAAAGTAAAAATGGATCTGAGAGGGAGACGTGTATTAAAGATGTACACTGTAAATGAAGTGCCGATCAGGCGCCACCTGGTGGCCGTTTGTTTAATTGCGCCTATTTTAATTTATGCTCCTCTCTTTGGAGAACGTCGGGGCATCGTGTTACCCTGCATGTGACGCGACTAGCGCATTTATCTTGATCCGTTACAGCGCGCCAGATGTACAATTCTTTCTGGCTCCATCTGTATATGGGAAAGCCCTGGCCTGAAGTAGAAGTACATAGCGGCGTAGCTTAGAAGGACAGCCCCAGTTGGAAAAAGGGGCAGCCAAATGGAAGGCGGATGATAGACTACTGGCACTTGCCCTTCCATCACTCTCGTGAGACAGTTTAGGCACAGCAGACTGGAGCTGTTGTTTTTGGCAGAGGTGGGAATCGAACCCACAACCCTTTTGGACCAGGTTATCAACCATAGCCGCGCGCTCTACCAACTGAGCTATTCAAGCAGGCTCTTATAGGACTGGGCCTCAGGTTGGTATTGACTTTATTAGGCAGAAGATTGACTTCCAGCCCTGCCGGTCAATGCAGAGGCACAAGAGGACAATGGGTTATTACAGTCATCCAGAACCATTAGCATAAGGTCTAGTTTCCTGTGGTGTAATGGTTAAAACGCAAGTTTCTGACCGTGGGGTCTTGAGTTCAAAACCCGGGTGGGTGACTTTTCAGGTTTCTTTATGGCTGTACAGAACTATTTATTCTATGCAGATCTGCAATCTGCAATCAAGAGCGTACTCTACTTTCTTTTCGGCAGAATCGCACCAAAGCTGCACTCGCTAGTCAGCGTCTCAAATGCCTGTTTTTGTTAAGCTTGGCACAGAACACTGTCCTCATTAATCAATTTGCCAAGGTCAACTTCAGGCTGATGCTAGGCAAACCCCAAAAAGAGTTCTGTATGGGGAAAAAATACCCAAGTTGATGCAAAGGGCAAGGTGCTAGATGGGAAAGCCCTGGCCTGAAGTAGAAGTACATAGCGGCGTAGCTTAGAAGGACAGCCCCAGTTGGAAAAAAGGGGCAGCCAAATGGAAGGCGGATGATAGACTACTGGCACTTGCCCTTCCATCACTCTCGTGAGACGGTTTAGGCCACAGCAGACTGGAGCTGTGTTTTTGGCAGAGGTGGGAATTGAACCCACAACCTTTTGGACCAGGTTATCAACCATAGCCGCGCGCTGTACCAACTGAGCTATTCAAGCAGGCTCTTATAGGACTGGGCCTCAGGTTGGTATTGACTTTATTAGGCAGAAGATTGACTTCCAGCCCTGCCGGTCAATGCAGAGGCACAAGAGGACAATGGGTTATTACAGTCATCCAGAACCAATAGCATAAGGTTTAGTTTCCTGTGGTGTAATGGTTAAAACGCAAGTTTCTGACCGTGGGGTCTTGAGTTCAAAACCCGGGTGGGTGACTTTTCAGGTTTCTTTATGGCTGTACAGAACTATTTATTCTATGCAGATCTGCAATCTGCAATCAAGAGCGTACTCTACTTTCTTTTCGGCAGAATCGCACCAAAGCTGCACTCGCTAGTCAGCTTCTCAAATGCCTGTTTTTGTTAGGCTTGGCACAGAACACTGTCCTCCTTAATCAATTTGCCAAGGTCAACTTCAGGCTGATGCTAGGCAAACCCCAAAAAGAGTTCTGTATGGGGAAAAAATACCCAAGTTGATGCAAAGGGCAAGGTGCTAGATGGGAAAGCCCTGGCCTGAAGTAGAAGTACATAGCGGCGTAGCTTAGAAGGACAGCCCCAGTTGGAAAAAGGGGGCAGCCAAATGGAAGGTGGATGATAGACTACTGGCACTTGCCCTTCCATCACTCTCGTGAGACGGTTTAGGCACAGCAGACTGGAGCTGTGTTTTTGTCAGAGGTGGGAATCAACCCACAACCTTTTGGACCAGGTTATCAACCATAGCCGCGCGCTCTACCAACTGAGCTATTCAAGCAGGCTCTTATAGGACTGGGCCTCAGGTTGGTATTGACTTTATTAGGCAGAAGATTGACTTCCAGCCCTGCCGGTCAATGCAGAGGCACAAGAGGACAATGGGTTATTACAGTCATCCAGAACCAATAGCATAAGGTCTAGTTTCCTGTGGTGTAATGGTTTAAAACGCAAGTTTCTGACCGTGGGGTCTTGAGTTCAAAAACCCGGGTGGGTGACTTTCAGGTTTCTTTATGGCTGTACAGAACTATTTATTCTATGCAGATCTGCAATCTGCAATCAAGAGCGTACTCTACTTTCTTTTCGGCAGAATCGCACCAAAGCTGCACTCGCTAGTCAGCGTCTCAAATGCCTGTTTTTGTTAAGCTTGGCACAGAACACTGTCCTCCTTAATCAATTTGCCAAGGTCAACTTCAGGCTGATGCTAGGCAAACCCCAAAAAGAGTTCTGTATGGGGAAAAAATACCCAAGTTGATGCAAAGGGCAAGGTGCTATATGGGAAAGCCCTGGCCTGAAGTAGAAGTACATAGCGGCGTAGCTTAGAAGGACAGCCCCAGTTGGAAAAAGGGGCAGCCAAATGGAAGGCGGATGATAGACTACTGGCACTTGCCCTTCCATCACTCTCGTGAGACAGTTTAGGCACAGCAGACTGGAGCTGTGTTTTTGGCAGAGGTGGGAATCGAACCCACAACCTTTTGGACCAGGTTATCAACCATAGCCGCGCGCTCTACCAACTGAGCTATTCAAGCAGGCTCTTATAGGACTGGGCCTCAGGTTGGTATTGACTTTATTAGGCAGAAGATTGACTTCCAGCCCTGCCGGTCAATGCAGAGGCACAAGAGGACAATGGTTTATTACAGTCATCCAGAACCAATAGCATAAGGTCTAGTTTCCTGTGGTGTAATGGTTAAAACGCAAGTTTCTGACCGTGGGGTCTTGAGTTCAAAACCTGGGTGGGTGACTTTTCAGGTTTCTTTATGGCTGTACAGAACTATTTATTTCTATGCAGATCTGCAATCTGCAATCAAGAGCGTACTCTACTTTCTTTTCGGCAGAATCGCACCAAAGCTGCACTCGCTAGTCAGCGTCTCAAATGCCTGTTTTTGTTAAGCTTGGCACAGAACACTGTCCTCATTAATCAATTTGCCAAGGTCAACTTCAGGCTGATGCTAGGCAAACCCCAAAAAGAGTTCTGTATGGGGAAAAATACCCAAGTTGATGGCAAAGGGCCAAGGTGCTAGATGGGAAAGCCCTGGCCTGAAGTAGAAGTACATAGCGGCGTAGCTTTAGAAGGACAGCCCCAGTTGGAAAAAGGGGCAGCCAAATGGAAGCGGATGATAGACTACTGGCACTTGCCCTTCCATCACTCTCGTGAGACGGTTTAGGCACAGCAGACTGGAGCTGTGTTTTGGCAGAGGTGGGAATTGAACCACAACCTTTTGGACCAGGTTATCAACCATAGCCGCGCGCTGTACCAACTGAGCTATTCAGCAGGCTCTTATAGGACTGGGCCCTCAGGTTGGATTGCCTTTATTAGGCAGAAGATTGACTTCCAGCCTGCCGGTCAAGCAGAGGCACAAGAGGACAATGGGTTAATTACAGTCATCCAGAACCAATAGCATAAGGTTTAGTTTTCCTGTGGTGTAATGGTTTAAAACGCAAGTTTCTGACCGTGGGGTCTTGAGTTCAAACCCGGGTGGGTGACTTTTCAGGTTTCTTTATGGCTGTACAGAACTATTTATTCTATGCAGATCTGCAATCTGCAATCAAGAGCGTACTCTACTTTCTTTTCGGCAGAATCGCAGCCAAAGCTGCACTCGCTAGTCAGCTTCTCCAAATGCCTGTTTTTTGTTAGGCTTGGCACAGAACACTGTCCTCCTTAATCATTTGCCAAGGTCAACTTCAGGCTGATGCTAGGCAAACCCCAAAGAGTCTGTATGGGGAAAAAATACCCAAGTTGAATGCAAAGGCAAGGTGCTAGATGGAAAGCCCTGGCCTGAAGTAGAAGTACATAGCGGCGTAGCTTAGAAGGACAGCCCCAGTTGGAAAAAGGGGCAGCCAAATGGAAGGCGGATGATGGACTACTGGCACTTGCCCTTCCATCACTCTTGTGAGACGGTTTAGGCACAGCAGACTGGAGCTGTGTTTTTGTCAGAGGTGGGAATCGAACCCACAACCTTTTGGACCAGGTTATCAACCATAGCCGCGCGCTCTACCAACTGAGCTAATTCAAGCAGGCTCTTATAGGACTGGGCCTCAGGTTGGTATTGGACTTTATTAGGCAGAAGATTGACTTCCAGCCCTGCCGGTCAATGCAGAGGCACAAGAGGACAATGGGTTATTACAGTCATCCAGAACCAATAGCATAAGGTTTAGTTTCCTGTGGTGTAATGGTTAAAACGCAAGTTTCTGACCGTGGGGTCTTGAGTTCAAAACCCGGGTGGGTGACTTTTCAGGTTTCTTTATGGCTGTACAGAACTATTTATTCTATGCAGATCTGCAATCTGCAATCAAGAGCGTACGTCTACTTTCTTTTCGGCAGAATCCGCACCAAAGCTGCACTCGCTAGTCAGCTTCTCAAATGCCTGTTTTTGTTAGGCTTGGCACAGAACACTGTCCTCCTTAATCAATTTGCCAAGGTCAACTTCAGGCTGAATGCTAGGCAAACCCAAAAAGAGTTCTGTAATGGGGAAAAAATACCCAAGTTGATGCAAAGGGCAAGGTGCAGATGGGAAAGCCCTGCCTGAAGTAGAAGTACATAGCGGCGTAGCTTAGAAGGACAGCCCCAGTTGGAAAAAGGGGCAGCCAAATGGAAGGTGGATGATAGACTACTGGCACTTGCCCTTTCCATCACTCTCGTGAGACGGTTTAGGCACAGCAGACTGGAAGCTGTGTTTTTGTCAGAGGTGGGAATCAACCCACAAACCTTTTGGACCAGGTTATCAACCATAGCCGCGCGCTTCTACCAACTGAGCTATTCAAGCAGGCTCTTATAGACTGGGCCTCAGGTTGGTATTGACTTTATTAGGCAGAAGATTGACTTCCAGCCCTGCCGGTCAATGCAGAGGCACAAGAGGACAATGGGTTATTACAGTCATCCAGAACCAATAGCATAAGGTCTAGTTTCCTGTGGTGTAATGGTTAAAACGCAAGTTTCTGACCGTGGGGTCTTGAGTTCAAAACCCGGGTGGGTGACTTTTCAGGTTTCTTTATGGCTGTACAGAACTATTTATTCTATGCAGATCTGCAATCTGCAATCAAGAGCGTACTCTACTTTCTTTTCGGCAGAATCGCACCAAAGCTGCACTCGCTAGTCAGCGTCTCAAATGCCTGTTTTTGTTAAGCTTGGCACAGAACACTGTCCTCCTTAATCAATTTGCCAAGGTCAACTTCAGGCTGATGCTAGGCAAACCCCAAAAAGAGTTCTGTATGGGGAAAAAATACCCAAGTTGATGCAAAGGGCAAGGTGCTATATGGGAAAGCCCTGGCCTGAAGTAGAAGTTACATAGCGGCGTAGCTTAGAAGGACAGCCCCAGTTGGAAAAAGGGGCAGCCAAATGGAAGGCGGATGATAGACTACTGGCACTTGCCCTTCCATCACTCTCGTGAGACGGTTTAGGCACAGCAGACTGGAGCTGTGTTTTTGGCAGAGGTGGGAATCGAACCCACAACCTTTTGGACCAGGTTATCAACCATAGCGCGCGCGCTCTACCAACTGAGCTATTCAAGCAGGCTCTTATAGGACTGGGCCTCAGGTGGTATTGACTTTATTAGGCAGAAGATTGACTTCCAGCCCTGCCGTCAATTGCAGAGGCCACAAGAGACAATGGTTTATTACAGTCATCCCAGAACCAATAGCATAAGGTCTAGTTTCCTGTGTGTAATGGTTAAAACGCAAGTTTCTGACGCGTGGGGTCTTGAGTTCAAAACCCGGCGTGGGTGATTTTTCAGGTTTCTTTATGGCTGTACAGAACTATTTATTCTATGCAGATCTGCAATCTGCAATCAAGAGCGTACTCTACTTTCTTTTCGGCAGAATCGCACCAAAGCTGCACTCGCTAGTCAGCGTCTCAATGCCTGTTTTTTGTAAGCTTGGCACAGAACACTTCCTCATTAATCAATTTGCCAAGGTCAACTTCAGGCTGATGCTAGGCAAACCCCAAAAAGATTCTGTATGGGGAAAAAAAATACCCAAGTTGATGCAAAGGGCAAGGTGCTAGATGGGAAAGCCCTGGCCTGAAGTAGAAGTACATAGCGGCGTAGCTTAGAAGGACAGCCCCAGTTGGAAAAAGGGCAGCCAAATGAAGCGGATGATAGACTACTGGCACTTGCCTTCCATCACTCTCGTGAGACGTTTAGGCACAGCAGACTGGAGCTGGTTTTTGCAGAGGTGGAATTGAACCACAACCTTTTGGACCAGTTCAACCATAGCCGCCGCGTGTTACCAAACTGAGACTTATTCAAGCAGGCTCTATGTTAGGACTACTGAGGACCACAGACCAAATTCAGGCTAGAGGAAGCAGAGATTGATCTGTATTGACTTATAATAGTGCGCATGAAGATTGAAACTATAGCACAAAAAACCGTCAGTGCAGTATGACATATAATCGTTTCAGTTAGGCAAGTAGAGGCCCTGGCGAGTGAGATCATATGCATCATAAGAGGCATCAGAGGGAACAATGGTGATTACAGTCATCCAGAAACCAATATGTCATGAAGGTTTAGTTTCCTGTCGATGTACATGGTTAAAACGCAAGTCCTTCCCTGTATCGCGTCGAAAATCGGTTCTGAGGATCCAGAACCCCGTGTTAAAAATGTGCGTGGAGTGACCATTTCTCACTTCGTTATAATGAGAGCGTCTAAGATTACAATATCATATGTCTTATGCAGCATTCCTATGCATATCTGCAGTATCTTGAGACCGCGCTTACTCTAAGTGTTTGCTCTCCCAAGACGTAGAAATCATGACACCCACATGAGCCTGAGCTATAAATTGCCACGTCACTAACGCAGTCAGCGTATCTTCAGAGAGCGTCTTTTCTTGGTAGAGCCTCGACACTACGGACGAGCCACTGTGTCTGCTCACGATTATAATTCCAATTGTGCCCACAGGTTCAACTCAGGCTGATCATCAGGCCACACACAATGTAAAGACATAATACAGTGAATGATGTGCGCAAAATAGTACCACAAGTTGATGCAAGCAGGTAAGTGCTCACGATGGTAAATGCGGCACTCAGGCCATGAAAAGTAGCAAGTACATAGCTGGGCGTAGCTTAGAGGAGCAGCCCCTAATGTTGGAAATAAAGGGGCAGTCCACATCGCCATCCGGAAGGCGGAGAGGACATTACAACTGGACACTCTGCCCGTCCTATCACTCGTTTGTTTGAGGAGGGGCGGTTTAGGCACTGCAGAGCTCGAGCTGTGTTTTGGCCCTAGAGGTGGGGAATCGAACCCACAACTTCTTGGACCAGGCTATCAACACATAGCGCGGCCTCTACCACTGAGCATTAAGCAGGCTCTGCTATATTAATTTCTCTTCCATCTGCCTCCGGGTGTGTGTGTGGTGTTACCTGACCACTGATGTTGATGTGGTGTGTGTGCCCTCAGCTGTTGTAATTGACTTTATTAGGCAGAAGATTGACTTCCAGATCTGCTGGACCGGTCAAATGGCAGAGCACAAGAGGACAATGGTTATGAGGATAATTCACATGCTACAGCAAGACATGATTCATCCATTGAACACCAATAGCCATAAGGTTTTTTCCCCTTTCAAGGTCCTGTTGGGGAGTGCAAAGGTTGACCAAATATTGCGTTGAAAAACGCAAGTTCGACCGTGTCTTGGTCTTGAGTTCAAAACACCGAAGCTGGTGTGACTGCCCTTTCATTTCTTTATGGCTGTTACAGTAGACTTAAGTTTATTTCTATGCAGATCCTGCAAACTCTTGCAATCAAAGGGACTCACTCGCGTACTCTACTTTCTTTCTTGCGCAGTATCCAACTTGCGCACCAAAAGCTGGCACTCATACGCCTAAAGTCAGACAGATCTCAAGGCATAGTGTCCTGTAGTTTTTGTTTTAAAGCTATGGTCGAGACGACTACATGGTCACTTCATCTACTTATTACCGAATTCAAGTTCAGCGTAACGCCAATGCTATTCCCGACTACTACTAAGCTTCAGGCCTGATAGGCCTTATTGGACAAGAACTCCCAAAAGTAGTTCCATGTATGCGGCATGAACCGAAATAACGACCAAGTGATGCAAGGAGTACGGCTATTGATGGTGTTTGCTAGATGGACAAGCACCTTGCGTGCGCATATGAAGTCATTGAAGTACACCTAGCGCGCTAGCTTTAGAGAAAGACAGCCCAGATGTAGGCCATGCGGGTTCTGTACAAAGCCTATGGAATAAGACACCAATTGGTATGACGAGATATAGTACACTACTGGCCAACTTTTTTGCCCTTGGTCCATCACGTCTCGTGCAAAGCACCTCGTATACGGTTATTCGCCACAGCAGACTGGAGCTGTGTTTTTGGCAGATCGGGAATTGCAACCACACAACGTTTCTCATGAAACCTAGTGCTTAGTCATATCCTCAATACCCTTCAGACGCCACGACATGCTCGTACCAACTGCAGCTATTCAAGCAGGCGTCTATAGGACTAGACTAAGACCTTTGCTGAAGTGCTTGTCTCTGGAGGTCTGGTACTAATGACGACCTTTGAAAAATACGGCACTAGATAGCATCTCTGTGCCTTGCACATATTCCAAGCCCTGCCGGGTCCTAGAGTCAGTTCCGACGCGGCACGACGAAGGCAGGGAACCTACATTGGTGGTAATTGTTGAAACAGTCAGCCAATCCTCTCAGAACTCATAATTGAGAAGGTCATTACGGTTATGATTTCTTCGCCTGCCTATAAAGCTGAAGTAAGTAACTGCGTTAAACGAAGTCTTCTGACCGTGGCGCGTCTTGTCAGTGGCAGAAAAGCGGCCCCCAGCTGTCCCTGATGTTGAACGACAGGCCTGACTTTTCCAGTTGGTTCATACATAGCTCTGATGTTGCTGGTGACTTAGAGATACATATTTATTCGTAATGCCGAGCATCTGCAATCTGCAATCAAGGCCAGGCGGGCTTACTCATATCTTGGTTGATTAAACCTCTTGTCTCGTGCAAGAAATCGCACCAAGGCGTTGCACTCCTCGAAGTAACTCGTAGCATCGCTTCGTTCGCAATGCTGCTTCATCTTCATCCTAGGTCTTGCTACAGCAAACAGCTCCCTAAACCTCCTTAACTCCAATATGCAGAAACACACTCCGAGTCTTAACTTCGCCGCTTGGTAGCTCCTGCCTTAAGGCACCGCGTCCATCACAAAGAGGCATGAGAAAGAAGGTGGTCCTAGTATGGGAAAGTGAAATTCCCCAAGGTTATGATGCAACATAGGCAGTCACAGGCCTGTCCTATGTGGGATGAACCCTGGCCCCCTCTGATAGTTATCCGAAGTACATAGCGGCCGGAGGCTTAGCAGTTGTACAGCGTTCTCCCAGTAGTCGGAATAAAACAGGGCGGCCCAAGCCCATGGAATAGGTAACTGCGTCTCTTTGTCAAGAGGCCCGGGGCCTTTCACTTTACTCACGGCACCTGTGTCGTGTCCGCATCACCTCTTTGTTGAGACGGTTTAGGCGCACAGGCGAGACTGGAGCTGTGTTTTTGGCAGGACGGTTGGGGAATCGAACCCACAACCTTTTGACCAGGTTAATCAACCATAGCACCGCGCGCTCTACCAACTGAGCTAATTCAAGCAGGCTCTTATAGGACTGGGCCTTCAGGTTGGTATTGACTTTTATTAGGCAGAAGATTGACTCCAATCTGCCGGTCAAGGCAGAGGCACAAGAGGACAATGGGTTAAATTTACAAGTCATCCAGAACCAATAGCATTATAAGGTCTAGTTTCCTGTTGGTGTAGATGGTTAAAACGCAAAGTTTCTGACCGTTGTGCGTCTTGAGTTCAAAAACCCGGGTGGGTGACTTTTCAGGTTTTCTTTATGGCTGTACAGAACTATGTATTCTATGCAGATCTGCAATCTGCAATCAAAGAGCGTACTCTACTTTCTTTCGGCAGAATCGCCACCAAAGCTTGCACTCGCTAGTCAGCGTCTCAAATGCCTGTTTTGTTAAGCTTGCCACAGAACACTTCCTCCTTAAGTCAATTTGCCAAGAGTCAACTCAGGCGGATGCTAGGGGCAAACCCCAAAAAGGAGTTCTGTATGGGAAAAAATACCCAGTTGATGCAGAAAGGCAATGGTGCTACAGATGGAGTCACTCGTGTTTTGTACAGTTTATCGCAGCATATAACGCTACCGATAAGCTGCAGCAAACGCGCGACATGTGTCACGAAGCCTAGTTCGCGTTTAGTGCATTTACAGCATGTATTACCAGTTTTCTGCCACTAGAGGCCGCCAAACACAAGGCAATGTAGAAACGATGTTTAAGCTTTTCAAGTGGTGGCCTAACGGATTAAGCGCTTCATTTTGGACCAAGGAGTTTAGTGTTCAATCCCCATTATATGAAACTTACTCCCCTCTAATTTATACTAAGAACTGAAACGATTTATATGTCATACTCACTGACTTTTTTCTTTTTCTCTCAGCCACCTTCATGTCTTTCTTCCTCTCCTGAATTTTCTTTGCCCAGTGTTGTCTCACATTATTCCATGTGTCCATCTCTCAGCTCGTTTTTCATCTGCCCTTTAGCTCTGCCCCTTTGTTTCCCCTATTTTACTTCATTCCATGTGTCCCTGTCAGTCCGATTTTACATTCTCTCACCTGGTTTCTATTTCTTCATCGTCCTCCGTGTATCTTCCAGTTTACAGACTGAGCTGTAATCCCTATGTATAGTATAGTGGTTAGGAAACGGATTAGATAATGGAAGGTTATAGGTTCAAATCCCCTCTCAGACCTATTTTTACTTTCACCTCTGTCTCCCTGATTTTTACTTTATCCCCTCTGTCACTCTCAGTCATTATCTGCTCTGTCTCCCGATATTTTACTTCATCTCTTGTGTCCCTATCAGCCCATTACATCTGTCCATTGTCTCTCAATTTTTCATATTACTCCATGTATCTTCCAGCATACATACAGAGCTGTGTAGTCCTATTGTAGTGTAGTGGTTAGGAATTGGTTTTGATAATGGAAGGTCATAGGTTTGAATCCCCTTTCATCCTAATTTTTACTTTAGCCCTGTGTTCCTCTCTCAGACCAATTTTTATATTACCCTGTGTCCCTCTCTCGATTTTTACTTTTCTGCCCTGTCCTCTGCCTCCCAATATTTACTTCATCCCATGTGTCCCAATAAGCTAGATATTACATCTGTCCCCTGGTCTCTCTATGTTTCCCATCTGCCTCCATGTAGCTGTTGCATAGCAGTTAGAACATCTAGTTTTACAAACGTAACATCATAGGTTTGAGACCCGATAGTGCATTTTTGTTTAAAACTCTTTTTTTTTAATTTACAGCACTGAGCTAAACATTGTGCCTTACACATTTGCCAGTGTCTGCTGACACTTCGAGGGGGAAGGGGAAAGACATGGAACTGACAATGTTTGTCTCTATCCACTCAATAGACACTGGCAATGTGTAAAGCAACAATGTTTCACTATCATAAAAAGATCATAGTATGTTACAGTTATACTGTTAATCCACTCAATAGATGCTGGCATTACAGGGGCGGGTTAATGAATAGGGCTAACATAGGCTATAGCTATCTGATCTGATCCTATCTGATCCCCATTGTCAAGCAGCAGTCCTGTCCTGCTTTATTTGGGCAGCTAGTTTCTAGCTATCTGTATGACATAGCATTTCAGGCCAGTGGCTGCACAGATTCATATCTGATTCCCATTGTAAGCAGCAATCCTCCCTGCTTTATGGCAGCTGAGTTTCTAGCTATCTGTATAACAGAGCATTCTGTCCCCAGTGGCTGCACAGATCCTGTCTGATCCCCATTGTAAGCAGCAGTTCTGTCCTGCTTTATGGCAGCTGAGTTTCTAGCTATCTGTATGACAGAGCATTCAGGCCCAGTGGCCTGCACAGATCATATCTTGATCCCCATTGTAAGCAGCAGTCCTGTCCTGCTTTATGGCAGCTGAGTTTCTAGCTATCTGTATAACAGAGCATTCTGTCCCAGTGACTGCACAGATCCTGTCTGATCCCATTGTAAGCAGCAGTCTGTCCTGCTTTATGGCAATTTAGTGGTGCCAATGATGTGTGAAATGCTCGACTTATCCTTGTATTTTCAAATGCTAATTAGCTTTGGTTCTATTCCATTGTGAAACCATTGTGCCTTACACATTGCCAGTGTCTGCTGACACTCGAGGGGGAAGGGGAAAGACATGGACCTGCACAATGTTTGCTCTATCCACCAATAGACACTGGCAATGTGTAAGCACAATGTTCACTATTCATAAAAGATCATAGTATGTTACAGTATTACTGTTATCCACTCAATAGATGCTGGCATACAGGGGCGGGTTAATGAATAGGCTAAACATAGGCTATAGCCTATCTGATCTGATCCTATCTGATCCCCATTGTAAGCAGCGTCCTGTCCTGCTTTATGGCAGCTGAGTTTCTAGCTTCTGTATGACAGAGCATTCAGGGCCCAGTGGCTGCACAGTATATCCTGATTCATTGTAAGCAGCAATTCCTGCCTGCTTTATGGCAGCTGAGTCTTCTAGCTATCTGTATAACAGAGCATTCTGTCCCAGTGGCTGCACAGATCCTGTCTGATCCCCATTGTAAGCAAGCAGGTCTGTCCTTGCTTTATGGCCAGCCTGAGTTTCTAAGCTAATCTGATATGACAGAGCAATTCAGGCCCAGTGGCTGCACAGATCATATCTGATTCCCATTGTAAGCAGCAGTCCTGTCCTGCTTTATGCAGCTGAGTTTCTAGCTATCTGTATAACAGAGCATTCTGTCCCAGTGACTGCACAGATCCTGCTGATCCCCATTGTAAGCAGCAGTCCTGTCCTGCTTTAGCACATTTTAGTGGTGCCAATGATGTGTGAATGCTCGACTTATCCTTGTATTTTCAAATTGCTATTAGCTTTGGTTCTATTCCATTGTGAAACCATTGTGCCTTACACATTGCAGTGTCTGCTGACACTCGAGGGGGAAGGGGAAAGACATGGACCTGCCACAATGTTTGTCTCTATCACTCAATAGACACTGGCAATGTGTAAAGCACAATGTTTCACTATTCATAAAAGATCATAGTATGTTTACAGTTATACTGTTAATCCACTCAATAGATGCTGGCATTTACAGGGGCGGGTTAATAGAATAGGCTAACATAGGCTATAGCCTATCTGATCTGACTATCTGATCCCCATTGTAAGCAGTCTCCGTCCTGCTTTATGGCAGCTGAGTTTCAGCTATTCTGTATATGACAAGCATTCAGGCCCAGTGGCTGCACAGATCATATCTGATTCCCATTGTAAGCAGCAATCCTGCCTGCTTTATGGCAGCTGAGTTTCTAGCTATCTGTATATAACAGGCATTCTGTCCCAGTGGCTGCACAGATCCTGTCTGAATCCCCATTGTAAGCAGCAGTTCGTCCTGCTTTATGGCAGCTGAGGTTTCTAGCTATCTGTATGACAGAGCATTCAGGCCCAGTGGCTGCACAGATCATATCGATTCCCATTGTAAAGCAGCAGTCCTGTCCTGCTTTATGGCAGCTGAGTTTCTAGCTATCTGTATAACAGAGCATTCTGTCCCAGTGACTGCACAGAATTTCCTGTCTGATCCCCATTGTAAGCAGCAGTCCTGTCCTGCTTTTATGGCACATTTTAGTGGTGCCCAATGATGTGTTGAATGCTCGACTTATCCTTGTATTTTCAAATGCTAATTAGCTTTGGTCTATTTCCCATTGTGAAAACCATTGTGCCTACACATTGCCAGTGTCTGCTGACACTCGAGGGGAAGGGGAAAGGACATGGACCTGCACAATGTTTGTCTCTATCCACTCAATAGACACTTGGCAATGTGAAAGCACAATGTTTCACTATTCATAAAAGATCATAGTATGTTTACAGTTATACTGTTAATCCACTCAATAGATGCTGGCATTACAGGGCGGGTTAATGAATAGGCTAACATAGGCTATAGCCTATCTGATCTGATCCTATCTGATCCCCATTGTAAGCAGCAGTCCTGTCCTGCTTTATGGCAGCTGAGTTTCTAGCTATCTGTATGACAGAGCATTCAGGCCCAGTGGCTGCACAGATCAATCTGATTCCCATTGTAAGCAGCAATCCTGCCCTGCTTTATGGCAGCTGAGTTTCTAGCTATCTGTATAACAGAGCATTTCTGTCCCAGTGGCTGCACAGATCCTGTCTGATTGTAAGCCACAGTTCTGTCCTGCTTTACGGCAGCTGAGTTTCTAGCTATCTGTATGACAGAGCATTCAGGCCCAGTGGCTGCACAGATCATATCTGATTCCCATTGTAAGCAGCAGTCCTGTCCTGCTTTATGGCAGCTGAGTTTCTAGCTATCTGTATAACAGACATTCTGTCCAGTGACTGCACAGATCCTGTCTGATCCCCATGTAAGCAGCAGTCCTGTCCTGTTTATGGCACATTTAGTGGTGCCAATGATGTGTGAATGCTCGACTTATCCTTGTATTTTCAAATGCTAATAGCTTTGGTTCTATTCCATTGTGAAACCATTGTGCCTTACACATTGCCAGTGTCTGCTGACACTCGAGGGAAGGGAAAGACATGGACCTGCACAATGTTTGTCTCTATCCACTCAATAGACACTGGCAATGGAAAGCACAATGTTTCACTATTCATAAAAGATCATAGTATGTTACAGTTATTACTGTTAATCCACTCAATAGATGCTGCATTACAGGGCGGGAATGAATGGCTAACATAGGCTATAGCCTATCTGATCTTGATCCTATTCTGATCGCCCATTGTAAGCAGCAGTCCTGTCCTGCTTTATGGCAGCTGAGTTTCTAGCTATCTTGATATGACAGAGCATTCAGGCCCAGTGGCTGCACAGATCATATCTGATTCCCATTGTAAGCAGCAATCCTGCCCTGCTTATTGGCAGCTGAGTTTCTAGCTATCTGTATAACAGAGCATTCTGTCCCAGTGGCTGCACAGATCATATCTGATTCCCATTGTAAGCAGCAATCCTGCCCTGCTTTATGGCAGCTGAGTTTCTAGCTATCTGAAACAGAGCATTCTGTCCCAGTGGCTGCACAGATCCTGTCTGATCCCCATTGTAAGCAGCAGTTCTGTCCTGCTTTATGGCAGCTGAGTTTCTAGCTATCTGTATAACAGAGCATTCTGTCCCAGTGGCTGCACAGATCCTGTCTGATCCCCATGTAAGCAGCAGTCCTGCCCTGCTTTATGGCAGCTGAGATTCTAGCTATCTGTATAACAGAGCATTCTGTCCCAGTGGCTGCACAGATCCTGTCTGATCCCCATTGTAAGCAGCAGTCCTGTCCTGCTTTTATGGGCAGCTGAGTTTCTAGCTATCTATGCTCTGTTATATATGCGGGCATGGCAGGCTTTGCACATCTGTTCACAAAGTTTATCTAATATTCCTCTGTATAATTATGTCCAAGGAACTGATTAAAAACTAACTAGGGGTCGGGGGACCCTGCCGAAAATGTAGCCAAGGGGCCTCATGTAGTGTTAATCCGCCACTGGCTGGCAATGTGCAAGAACTATGGAATCCCTAGTCGTGTGAATAAACTGGAAACAAAATATATTCCCAAAATGAAAATTGTTTATTTTTTTGCACACTAGTACAGAGTGATATTCACCAAAACACTATAAAAGAAGATTTTTTAAAAATGACACTGTTAAATAATTAGCCTACAGTATGAGTGTTTGTAACAAAAAACAAATAACGCATCAGGCTGTGGACACAATAAAACTTTTACTCTGAACCAGTGCCTGTTGGAAGTCTGCCTTCACTTAGTAAGCCCTTTGGGCTATGTACTGTCTGTGTAGTTTGAATAAACATTTAACTAAAGAACCTCCATTTTGGCTCATCTATTTAGGCTAGTCCACACGGGGAGATAGCCACGCGTTTGTGGTCGCGGCGACAAAGCGCCGCGCCAGTCGCCGCGACCGGCGCAGGCGACAGTTTTGTATGGGCGCCTATGTAAAACGCCTGTGCTAACCACACGAGGCGATGCGCTTTTCAACAGTCGCCTGAAAAAGCCTGGCGAGGCATTTTCAGGCGACTGTTGAAAAGCGCATCGCCTCGTGAGGGCTTGTACAGCAGTATTACTTCATGTACTGGAACTACTGTATATACATCCATTTTGCAAACTATTGCCTTGTTTTAAATAGCTTTTGTTTAGCAGAGATCAAGCTCCGTCTGCCCTTGTTCAGATGATCTTGGTAGCCGAATAGAACCACACTAATTAGCATTTTAAAGCACAAGGGATTAGTTGAGCATTCACACATCATTGGCACCACTTAAATGTAACAAAGGGTTTGGACTGACACACTTATTTGTGGATTCTGCAAAGAAAACAGTGAAGGGTGAAGAGAATTACTAGTACCAACGACTTCTCACAACTATAAAAAAGACAATAGTGATCATTAAGTAAACACTTTTACCACTATCACTATTTGTATTTTGTATCCATGGCAAGTAATTGCTGCTAGTAGCTTTTTATCTGGGTAGCTAAGCCAAGTTTGAAATGTACATCCATTTACTTTAATGTAGCTCAGTACATGTAATTAAAATGTACTTTTTTAAGTTTGTTAAAATTTAAGTTGGCCATAGATGTACAGATTTTTAACAGATCCAATCCTCATCGTGAGACCAAGATCTTCTGAGAACCATCGTACAAACGTTCGAATTGTCCATCAACTAAAACGACCAATTTGCCAGGAAAACAAAGGGGAGCCGCCTGCTTGGCCCTGCAAACACAGAGAGATTGTACTGGGACCGACAAAGATTTTTTTAACCTGGCCGATCAATTTCCTGACAGATGTCGGATGAAAAAATCGTAAGATGTTCCATCGTTCGAATCCCACTAACCTCACGATAATTTGACGGAGCGGTCGGGCTGCGCTGAAATCGGTCGTTCGCCAACGAAGAATCGTCGCGTCTATGGGGCCTTAACTGTCTAACTCTATGCAACAGCTACAGCTTTATGTGTAGTGAGAAAGATACATGGAGCAGATGGAAAAATAGAGAGACCGGGGGACAAATGTAATTTTGGGCTGAGACGGACACAGGGGAAAAGTAAAAATTGAGCTATTGAGCGTTTAAAGGGAATAAAGTTAAAAAATCAGGTTGAAAGGGGATTCAAACCTATGACCTTCCATTATCAAAACCAATTCCCTAACCACTACTCTACAATAGGGCTACAGCTTTCTTTGCAGAAGATACACGTAGAAAAATGATCAAAGTAGAGAGACCGGGGGACAGATGTAATTTTGGGGCTGAGACGGATACATGGGATAAATTAAAAATTGGTGAGCAGAGGGACAGAGCGGAAAATAAAAATCGGGCTGAGACAGGGACACAGGGATAAAGAAAAAAAATCAGCTGAGAGAGAGATACAAGGAAAAAAGTAAAATTGGGGTGCAGAGGGACAAAGGGGATAAAGTAAAAATTGGGCTGAGAGAGGTTTAAAGGGATAAAGTAAAAATTGGCTGAGAGAGGTTTAAAGGAATAAAGTAAAAATCGGGTTGAGAGGGGATTCAAACCTATGACCTTCCATTATCAAAACCAATTCCCTAACCCAGAGATCCCCAACCTTTCGAACCGTGAGCAACATTCAGAAGAAAAAGCAGTTGGGGAGCAACACAAGCTTGAAAAATGTTCTTTGGGGTTCCAAATAAGTGTCTGATTGGCCATTTAGTAGCCCCTATGTGGATTGTCAATCTACATTGAGCTCTGTTTGCAGTAAATCTGTTTTTTTATATGCCAAGACTTGCCTCCAAGCCTGGAATTCAAAAATAATCACCTGCTTTGAGGCCACTGGGAGCAACATCCAAGGAGTTGGAGAGCAACATGTTGCCTCACGAGCTACTGGTTGGGGATCACTGCCCTAACCACTACTCTACAATAGGGCTACAGCTTTCTTTTGCAGAAGATACACGTATAAAAATGATCACAGTAAGAGAACCGGGGGACAGATGTAACATGGGATAATGTAAAAATTGGGGAGGCAGAGGGAAAGAGCAGAAAATAAAAATTGAGCTGAGACAGTGACACAGGGTTAAAATAAAAATCGGGCTGAGACAAGGACACAGGATAAAGTTAAAATCGAGCTGACACAGGGACACAGGGATAAAGTAAAAATCGAGCTGACACAGGGACACAGGGATAAAGTAAAAATCGGCTGAGACAGGGACACAGGGATAAAGTAAAAATCAGGCTGAGACAGGGACACAGGGATAAAGAAAAAAAATCGGGCTGAGAGAGAGAACAAGGAAAAAGTAATATTGGGGTGGCAGAGGGACAAAGGGGATAAAGTAAAAATTGGGCTGAGAGAGGTTTAAAGGGAATAAAGTTAAAAATTGGGCTGAGAGAGGTTTAAAGGGAATAAAGTAAAAATCGGGTTGAGAGGGGATTCAAACCTATGACCTTTCCATTATCAAAACCAATTCCCTAACCACTACTCTACATAGGGCTACAACTTTCTTTGCAGAAGATACACGTAGAAAAATGATCACAGTAGAGAGACCGGGGGACAGATGTACACATGGGATAATGTAAAAATTGGGGAGGCAGAGGGAAAAGAGCAGAAAATAAAAATTGAGCTGAGACAGTGACACAGGGTTAAAATAAAAATCGGGCTGAGACAAGGACACAGGGATAAAGTAAAAATCGAGCTGACACAGGGACACATAGGATAAAGTAAAAATCGAGCTGACACAGGACACAGGATAAAAGTAAAAATCGGGGCTGAGACAGGGACACAGGGAAAAAGTAAATATTGGGGAGGCAGGGGACAAAGGTATAAAGAAAAAATTGGGCTGAGAGGTTTAAAGGGAATAAAGTAAAAATCAGGTTGAGAGGGGATTCAAACCTATGACCTTCCATTATCAAAACTAATCCTCTAACCACTACACTACTATTGGGCTATAGCTTTTGGTGCAGAAGATACACGGAGGAAAATAGAGAGACCTGGGAACAAATGTAAGTTCGGGCTGGAGACGGACACATGGATAATGCAAAAATTGGGGAGGCAGAGGGACAGAGCGCAAAATAAAAATTGGCTGAGAGAGGACAAAGGAGATAAAGTGAAAATTAGGCAGAGGGGGGATTCAAAACTATGACTTTAAATTACCAAAAGCAGCACCCTAACCACCACTTCACTACAATATGGCTATAGCTCTGTTTGTAGTGTGAAAGATACCCTGAGGCAGATGAGACAGATATAATATTGGTCTGAGATGGACACAGGAGATTAAGTAAAAAATCGGGGAGAAAGTAAAAATGGATCTGAGAGGGAGACGTGTATTAAGATGTACACTGTAAATGAAGTGCCGATCAGGCGCCACCTGGTGGCCGTTTGGTGTAATTGCGCCTATTTTAATTTATCTCTCTCTTTGGAGAACGTCAGGGCATCGTGTTTCCCTGCATGTGACGCGACTAGCGCATTTATCTTGATCCGTTACAGCGCGCCAGATGTACAATTCTTTCTGGCTCCATCTGTATGTGGTAAGTCTTGACCAAGCTAAGGCTTTTTGATAGGGTAGATCATGATTATCTGTGGGCGACCATGCGTAAGTATGGCATCCCAGACCAATTTGTTGATTGGCTTTCTGTTTTGATATAAGGAGGGGTGGTGTGAGTGAAACCTTCGGTCGTTGAGGCTGGGGTACGCCCAGGGTTGCCCTCTTAGTTCCACTTGCTATAGGACTTTGCGAATGACCCATTCTTCGGGAGTATTGGCTTTTATTTGGGAGGGCTTTCCAGGTCCCTGTTACCGCCCCTGAAGTCGGTAGCCTACGCGGACGATGTATTGGTTGTCATCTCCCGTCCTGAAGAAGTTGGGGATGTGGCCGGGTTATCGAAACGTTACTCAGAGGCTCAGCTCTCTGGTCAACGCTGATAAGTCAGGAAGCTTTCTGGACCTTGGGATGGTGAGCGTTTATTTCCGCCCCTTGATTTCCAGCAATCCTCCAGTGAAATTAAAGAATCTAGGGGTTCAAATTCGGGAGGGGTGATAATGCCAGCGATAAATTGGCGAGTCAAAACTGGATGCCTGTCGACTTAAGGGATACCAGTGATGGGAAACTGGAAGCTGTCTTATAGAAAGAGTGAAGCTCATCAAAGCTTACCTGGTTCCTATCCTCCTGTGATGTGTCTTATGTTTTACCCCTTTGCCAAAAGCTTCTATGTAAGGATTCACAGCTTGTTCTTATCAGCTCCTTTGGGGGGAACAAGTCCTGATCATGTAAAAGAGGGATAAACTTAACCTACCAGACTAAGAGGGAGGGCTGGCACTTGTTATGTCCTGTGGCCTTCTTTGGCACAATTTTCTTGACAATAATTTTGGGAATCTGGGCCCAAAGAATGAATGTTCCGTGGGAAAACAGTGTCAGGGCTGGGCATCCCCTTTATAGGGCAATGTTTACAAGGCGATGAAGGTAAGTTGGTGCGGTGCGACATGGTCCAACTCCCACTGCACTTTGTTGCCACACTGAGCTTTAAGAGTTGGGACATTAAGGGATAGGCGAACTTGGCACAGCCTCCAAGACATGATTCTTATAAGAGGGTGTTGAGTGTCTATTTTGCTGTTCCAATTGGCCTGAAGGACTGTGTAGGGGAACTCTTCTGATGGAGAGCCTGCGGTACCTAAACAGTAAGAGATTACCCCAAAGTTTTCTTGATCTGCCTGGCTCTCTCTTCAGGATAGGCTTCTTTGTTAGGGGGAATGTGAAATACCTGGTCTGCAGTAGATAAAAATTGTCCCTGGGGTGTGGTGTGGAGGAGGACACCAGAGCATTTTCTTTTGCAGTGTCCCATGGGCAAGCACATACCTTTCATCAATGTTTCCCAGCCATATCTGCCCC